>NC_061110.1:107910643-107923143 GCF_015104395.2 Macrobrachium nipponense
TATGAATTATATTTGATTTGATAGATAAGTTCTTCATTAGCTGGGAATCACTATAAACTAGCTCTCAGGAAAACCAGTTAAGTATACTTAATTGATTTATCTATAATTATAATATTATTTTTTTGTTTAAATATTGCATGAAATAAAGATGTATTGTTAACGCATGTTGAATAATTAATTGATCGGTGGTTTCATACTTCTATCAAGTTACACTGCTACTATTCATAAAAGAAATACTTACAGGACCTGCTCTTGAATGAATGATTACCTTAATTACAGGATTTTCATTAACAAATATGTTAGTAGTTCCATATATTTAGTTTTCTACTAATATTTAATTTTTCCAGGTATTTGTAAAATTGTATTAATAATCATGGATTTATAATAAAATTTGAGCATATGCATGGTCATTTTCTCGCATATTTAATTATGTATTGAGTTTAGAACAATGAAATTCCTTTTCCCTTACGTGTATGCCAATGCATTCCTGTACGCAGTCTTGGAGCACAAAACTTCCGAGCAATAATATTCGTGGTACTAAAGTATTATGAACATTTTATTTACTGCCTCGTGGTCAATGCTTTTAGTTATTTTTTTTTTAGGATATCCTTTTTTTTATTATTCCTTCTCATTTTCTTGTTACTTACTGCTGCTTTTGCATATTACCTTTTGGTCTGGCAACATCCATCACACTTCGATTAGAGGGCAATGAAAACGAGCAAGAAAGTTCCCTTCCTCTTCTATTGATTAATGGTAAATCTTTAAATCTGATTTTATATTAAAAACAAAACAAAAATCTATTTTCACACTCATTGCAGCATCTTCTGCGCCATCACATTGCTTACTCAGCAGAAAATAACGCCAACAACTTCAATGGCCTAATTTTGCAAGTGTGAAAAGAAAGCTAATTTGTGTCAACACGTCTTTGTTTACATAGTTGACAGCCTCTTTTCGCCGTGGATGATTATGCAAATGAACTGGAAATTTTTGGCCCAAGGACTGTGAAAGATTTTCTGAAAACTTCAGAGAGTCAGAATCAAAAGGGAACTTTCAGTTATTCTATCAGCGTACAATGTTTATTCACGTTTCATTCATGTTATAGTTATGATCATAAATTTTGCTTCAGTAAATATGTTAGAGGAAACAAACAGACATGAATTTAAGATTGTTCATAAACTTATCTATATACCATTAAGTAATATTTCTTACAATTCTTATATGTAAAATAAGACTTTCTGCCTGCTAAGATGATTCTTGTTTTAGATCTTTTATTTAGTGATTTTTCTAAGGCTCTTACCTCCTATATAAAAGATATTAGTCTTTATTTTATTTTATTGTTAATTTCTCAGTATTACAAAAAAGATCTTTCTCCCCTTCAAAATTTTACGAATTTATATTTCGAAAAAGTGGTCTATCTTTTTCGAACAATCTTGAGTGAAGTCATATCGTGGTTGTTCGACCCATACAAATTTAACTTTCGTCCAGTTACAAGAATAATTCTAGTGACCTTTTTTTAAATTTGTTGATACAAGATTCCATGAAAAATCTAGCAAGATTTCGTATTGATATCTCTCAGATATGCATGTTTTTTCTTGTGTTGGAAATTACAAGTTATAAACCTTTTGTATAGCTTCTGAAATTAGCTACTGCCCAATATATCGTAAGAAATATTATTGGTTTAAGGTACTACTCTTAAAGTGTAAAAAAATTATGAGAAATGAAACGAACTATAAAAGTATATATATTATATATTATATATATATATATAGTATATATTATATATATTATATATATATATATTATTATATGTATATATATATAATATAGATATATATATAATTATATATATATTATGTATGTTTATGGTATGGGGGTTTATGGTTATATATATATATATATATATATTATGTATATGTATGTATATATATATATATATATATATAGAAAATATATAGTATATATATATATATATATGATATATATATATATATATATATATATATTTATATATATATATATATATTATATATATAGTATATTATAAATATAAAAATTTATTAATATATGAATATTATCACATCGAAACTGTGATTCATTTAAATACATTCAAGCTACAAATGTCCTTTAGTATCTAAATTCACTCTACCTCCCAAATGATATATTTCATATATGTACCGAAGGGGAATTTTTTAGTTGATAATAATTTCGTCCCCCCACCCCCCATGGGATCGAACCACCGTCCAAGTGGACGGGGACGAAAGCACGGACAGTCTACCATGTTAGCCAATTCGAGCGTTTAACAGCCTGTAGATATATAAATGAATCACGGTTCGATGTGATAATTATTCATAACAAAAGGCTACGTGCTGTCAAATGCTCGAATTGGCTAACAAGGTAGACGGGGTTTCATATCGATTCTAATTATGAAAGCACCGAGTTCGAGGGTGATTTTGTAAGGTCAGAATCGATATGAACTTATAGCGTCTCTGTTGGCTGATTGGATAGCGTCACTGACTGTCCTTATTTCGTCCCCGTCCACTGGACGGTGGTTCGTTCCATGGGGGGACGAAATTATTATCAACTAAAAAAATTCCCCTTCGGTACATATATGAAAATATATCATTTGGGAGGTAGAGTGAATTTAGATATTAAAGGACATTTGTAGCTTGATGATATATAAATGAATCACGGTTCGATGTGATAATTATTCATAACAAAAGGCTACGTGCTGTTCAAACGCTCGAATTGGCTAACATGGTAGACGGGGTTCATATCGATTCTAATTACGAAACCACCGAGTTCGAGGGTGATTTGTAAGGTCAGAATCGCTATGAACTTATAGCGTCTCTGTTGGCTGATTGGATTATAGCGTCACTGACTGTCCTTGATTTCGTCCCCGTCCACTTGACGGTGGTTCGATCCCATGGGGGGACGAAATTATTATCAACTAAAAAATTAAACCCCTTCGGTACATATATGAAAATATATCATTTGGGAGGTAGAGTGAATTTAGATATTAAAGGAGGGACATTTGTAGCTTGAAGATATATAAATGAATCACGGTTCGATGTGATAATTATTCATAACCAAAGCTACATACGTGCTGTCAAACGCTCGAATTGGCTAACATGGTAGACGGGGTTTCATATCGATTCTAATTACGAAAGCACCGAGTTCGAGGGTGATTTGTAAGGTCAGAATCGATATGAACTTATAGCGTCTCTGTTGGCTGATTGATAGCGTCCACTGAATCTGGTCCTGTTTCGGGGTCCCCGTCCACTTGGACTGGCTGGGTTCGATCCCATGGGGGGTACGAAATATTATCAAACTAAAAAAGTTTCCCCTTGGTACATATATGAAAATATATCATTGGTGGGAGGTAGAGTGAATTTAGATATTAAAGGACATTTGTAGCTTGAATGATATATATATATATATATATATATATATATATATATATATATATATATATATATATATTGTGTGGTGAATAAAAAAACGAAAGGGGAAGTCAATGATAAAACGATAGCAAATTAGTAAATATAGAGAAACGTCGAAATGCTTTCTCAGATATACAAAATTGTATTGTTTGAAGACAGAACCCCCTAATAAATGACTTATGATCAATAATCTTATGAGAATTTTACACGTGCATATACATATGTAGTAGATATTATCTACGTACATTTATATTCTATATATATATATATATATATATATATATATATATATATATATATATATATATATAGTATATATATATATATGTGTGTGTGTGTGTGTGTATATATATATATATATATATATATATATATATATATATATATATATATATATATATATATATATATATATATATATATATATATGCACGTATAAATTTCTCATAAAATTAATTATTATAAAGCCATTTATTATGGTGTTCTGTCTTTAAACTAATAATATTTCTTATTATCTGAGAAAGCATTTTGTCGTTTCTGTATATTCACTATTTTGCTATCGTTTTTAGTTGACTTCCCCTTTCCGTTTTTTGCTGTTCACCATACTCATAAGCGAAATATTCTCACGAGTTTATGATGACACTTTTTGCCTGGGAAAAGTTGTCCTTTTTTCTCGAGCCAGATGTAGTAGGCCGTAAATATTTGCTTTCTGCATAATATCATGCAATATTTTCTTAGCCAGAAATTTATTAGGAAAAGATAAAATGAAGGAAGTTGCCTGGGAAATCTAAATCATGGTTATTTCGGCGGCTAGGCTACACATGCATGATTTGAATAATCATAAATTTTACTTTAGCCATTGGAACAACGTGATCTCCAGAGGATTGATTGGTTTTAGCAAAATTGATATTTACTTACAAAACACTTTTATGCGAAAATATATTTTTTGGCGGATAAAACATTGTACATATGGGCCTATGATTTTCTTCCTTTTTTAAAAGAAAGTGTTATTTTCTTATTCCCAACACCCGTTTAGATCCTCTGCCGTAACAAGGAAAGATAAAAGAATTTTTTTCATTATCTGTGAGAATCTGCCTCATATTTTGCACAAATTTCCACTCATCTTCGGCTTCTCTCATTGGTAGTTCTCAGCCAAGTAAGTTTTAATCTTCACACTTCTCTGATGCCCGTAGGAGACCAGCTAACACCAAGGCTAACACTATCATGCATTATTCGGCCACGGGTTGCGTAAACGACATACTCAAGTAATTTCCATTATCTCTTCTTCATATGAATTTTCCGCAGTTTCCCTTTCATTCACTTCCAACTCAATAGAACTTATGTTGGATATCGTTGTTCAACTAAAGAGATCCTAGCCTGGATATTGTTGTTCCTAAATATCTGAAAGATTTAGCTTCGTTGTTTCTTTCTCATTCTTTTCGTGGTATAAAGTTTTCCGTTTTTGTGCACCTTTACTATCAAATCTTCAAGTAAGTTTCATTGTTTATCACCAAAAACAAAGACCTTTAGGTGCCATACATCAGTTTAAGAGTACAGCCAAATGACACTTGACGTAATTGTTTGTGACAAGGATGGGAGACATAGTAGTCTTATTTTTTTTTTTTTTATCTTCAGGTTAAGGGCCTTTTTCTAAGACTATCTTCATTTCACTTTTTCTGTAGCTACTTCAAGTAGATGAATGCTTTTGATATAACTAATGATGAGGGTTAGTATTGTACATTAAGCTTGTGAGGTGCAATTACTGTTTCCTTGTACTTTCATTTATTCGCTCAGTTCGTGACAATTTCTTTAGTTGTTATAAGCCTTTTGTTAATGTTCTCCCGGTTTAAGTGTTCTGTTCCTTATAATTGTACTTACTTTCAGTGAATAAGTAAGTAGAGCATAATCTTCAATAGCTTAAAGAAAGCTATACCCAAATACGTGTTTACACCATCAAAACATTATAAAAGAAAACAAGTCATAAATAATCCGAAGTTTCTTCGGCACAATCGAGTTTTCTATACAGCGTATAATCAAGGCCACCGAAAATAAATATATCTTTCGGTGATCTCGGTATAATGCTGTATGAGCCGTGGCCCATGTTATTGTGGTGGCCTATGTTATTGTTTTACCAGAAGCACGATTATAGCTAACTTTAACCTTATATAAAATAAAAATATCTGAAGCTAGCGGGCTGCAATTTGGAATGTTTGATGATTAAAGGGTGGATGATCAACATATCAATTTGCAGCCCTCTAGCCTCAGTGGGTTTTTAAAATCTGAGGGCGGACAGAAGAAAGTGCGGACGGACAGACAAAGCCAACACAATAGTTTTCTTGACAGAAAACTAAAACCGCGAATGTTAGACAGATAAATGGGCAGCGAAGGATATTTTTTAATAAAGAGTTAAGAGACTGTAATCAATATTTATTCCTTCAAGTTGCTCCTCAAACTTCTAATTAATTAACACTCTCGCCACGACAAAATCGTATCTTCATGACTGTTCCTAATGAGAAAGTTTTTGCCTAATTTCTCGTGAGGTCAAAATATGATAAATAATTACTTGTTACTCATTGGTCTGGTAAGATCACTTCAGTCTGTCCTCTAATTGAGTACGTTGATTATCATCCTCGATATACTTTAATTGCAATTTTCAATGGGAAAATATTGATAGATATATTTTATAAGATCTAAAGGTCTCCCGTAACACAAAGCAATAAAGAAAAGCTAAAGTTACAACGTGGAATCATCTGTAAATATCAGTTTTTTATGCGACCTTCGTCTCACTACAGATAATTTTTTTATCGTTATTTGTTTGCCCAATCTACCAACATGCTCCAAAGATTGTTATATTTTATTTACAGCTACGAATAATCCATTTGTGAAGTGTCAGGTACATACGACTTCTGTCAGAGGCAGTTCTCAGTTCCCTTTGTTAACATATGTATTGTCCAAATTCATAGCCGTCGGCAAAATAAACTGTAAACAATGCAACAAGGGTGCACGATACCATCAGTGATATCTGATTCCTCGAGAACAGACGTATGAAACACTTCCGTTTGCTTACTAGAACGCTAAATGCGACTGCGCTAATAATAGTTTTCGTTTTTTAAATGACAACGGTTTAATGCAGCTTATATTATGTTTCCGTCCTGCATTAAATTGAAGTATTCAGTGCCTCAAAATGGGATTTTCGATGAGGCTCTAAATCATCGGTATCATCGTTCCCTGATGTTTTTTGATAGACCTATTTTTTTAATAAACGTTCATTATACTATGTTCAAGTGAGAGTAAATTCCATATTATCTTCAAGGTAGAGACAAAATCATATTATTCACTTTGTCTTTCCTTTTGGGCTACCTCTTTAGTTTTAAATTCCATATGATCTTATAACATAGCATTTCTATGAATATTTTTTTTTTTCAAATAAATCCGTCTTCCATCTATTGCGTTTACTTTCGTCCTCTTTGTAACTAATGTAAAACTTCATCCTTTCCAAGAACAGAAAATATTCCTGGAGTATATAATTACTGCATAACATTCCAGACACTCTTTTGTTTAATTGTAAATCCATTTGTGTTGAACGTTCTGCAATTTGCATATGTCATGGTACAATTCGCATTATGCCTTAAATCGTACTTTAGCCGTCCATTGAGTAAAGAACGTGTTCGAGTGATACAAGCTTCTTATTATCAGCTCTTGAAGACTCCTCCGTCTTTTTTACGTCTCTCATAAGCTTTTGTTAATTAATGGGGCTTTCTAGCCCTTGCTAAATGTTTTGGAAATCAGAAAAAAATAATTAAGCAAAGATATGAATTAAAGAATGGATGAGTACCCGGAGCTGAATGGAGAGATTACAGAAGAAAATATGCAACACGTAGTTGCATAATCCCATGCTTAATGAAGAAAAGTAGGCAGAACGGACCACGGACTACTATAGTAGATTCACATCACCCGTGCATTTGATGTCTGGGCCAGTCCCTTACGACGCTCCTGATTGGCTGATGATAAGCCAATCACAGGGCTGGAAACTCACAGTCTCTCTCGATAGTTCATATGGGTAGGATCTATGTTCCACCTCTCCTGACGGATACGTCTTTCTAAAGTATCCCTCAGGAGAGGTGGAACATTTATCCTAACTATGTGAACTCTCTCGAGAGAGACTGAGAGTTTCCAGCCCTGTGATTGGCTTATCAACAGCCAATCAGGAGCGTCGTAAGGGACTGGCCTAGACATCAGATGCCCGGTTGATGTGAATATACCATAACAGTCCAGCGCATACAGGAAACATTGCACAAGACATTGCATTACAAGAAGTAGCAATGGCCTAGTTCTTCTGAACTGATCCTAATTGGGAGACGTCCAAGAAGATCTTCATTCCAAGCCAATTCTTTTAATAATCGTTCATTACACAGATGGACTGACAGTAAATGATATCTCCTCATAAGATTGGAACTTGGCATGATACTGGAAGAAGCAGGTTAGGAAGGGTCGTAATGAGACCAAGAGATGATGAGGGGTAGAAAACAAGTTCAATTAGATGTCAAAAACCACTCGGAAATCTGAAGAGAAAGTGGCATCCCTTAATGGGTTAATCTAGCATTATTTTTAGAGAATGTCAGCAGGTAATTGTGTTTGTGATATGATTCACTCAAACTCACTAAAAATCAAATGAAAGTAATATTTTTTAATTAAAGTAAAATTGGGGACACTCTTTAACAATAATGCCTTTCTCTAAAATATGTTAATTCTAGATTATGTTAATTCGTTAATTATTAACGCTATTAACTAAAATGACATGTCATTTCATTAATTGCTGAAGGAGGTAAATGAGTTTTATCTTGACGACAGATACACATTGAAATCAACGAATGGATGATATTATCTTTCCTTTTTAAAAGTTCGTCCTATTTAACTTTACACATGGTATGTGGTGAACACACAATACCAGAAATGTACGTTCAAGGATGAGTGGGGTTGAATGCAATTTCGTACATATGTAGAATTAGCCAGAAAAATAGTTTATCAGTAATCGAGTCTGAATCATAAAACTATGAATTATCACGGAGGAAACAATACGAGTACCAAAACAAGCTTTGAAGTTGAATGAAAAGATTGGGTAATGTCATAAATAATAATAATAATAATAATAATAATAATAATAATAATAATAATAATAATAATGATAATAATAATAATAATGATATTTTGATAGAAGATCCTCTTTTATGCAAATGCTGTTAAAAAGAATGGCAAAATTAAGCGAGTTGATTTTATATATTGTTTTTTTCTATTTTCCTTACAATTCGCTTCTCAGGCTCAGCAATGTTTTTTTTTGAGTAACTGGCCAATGAATATTGGCCAATTACTCGGAAACATCGCTGAGCCTGAGGAGCGAATTGTAAGGAAAATAGAAAAAAAAAACAATATATAAAATCAACTCGCTAATTCTGTCATTCTTTTTAACAAAATAGTAGTAGTAGTAGTAATAATAATAATAATAATAATAATAATAATAATAATAATAATAATAATAATAATAATAATAATAATAATAATAATAATAATAATATCCTTTATTTCAGCTCAGGTCCATATACATGGAATAGACAAAATACAGACAGTAACATACACAATCTAGACACATGAGACAACATGATAAAAAAATTAAAAAACGGCACTATTCATACAATAGCTGAGGTGGTATAAAAGATAGTAATCATAATACTGGTAACAACTATTAAGATTGGCGAGAAAAAAAAATGCATTGAGAGTTTGAATAGTTAGTGGACAGATTATATAACTTCAATTTCAGCTAGAGACCTTAGGAGGTTACAGAACGCAGCTCAGTTACAACATTCCTCAATCAAATGTAATATAATCTCGTATCTCTGCGGTCCCTATCATTTCCATTATTCTTCACTATAACTGTAATTGCAAATGTTTCTAAATTATGGACAGAGTCATAAAATGTCCCCTAAAATATTCCACAGCTCAGAATGCCTTCCTACTTTTTCGTCCATGCATGCATGTGATCTTATAGGTTTTCTTGTAAACTCTTTTGTTGATTTGCCTGTTTTGTTGGCTGTTGGGGGAAGGGAATGTTACAACTGTTATCAGTTTTATACAGTATTAGCGTTTTATTATTTTTAATATTTTTATTCAAGGTATCTTTTTTCTCATTCTTACAATCTGTGGTTAGAATATATAGATATCCTTGGCAATTTGCTTCCGACTTTTATAACTGCGCGCCTTTCTCGTAGTTGACTGGGGGAAGATACTGTTCCTAACTTTGTGACGTGAAAAGACTAATCACAATATAATATTGTATACATATGTACTTCAGATTTTCCTATTCCTATTTCCCATATTTCGAGCTACTTTGTTACACTGAATTTCTTTCGTCCTATTTTGTTGTCACATAATCATCTCAAAACCTATCATTAAAATATCTGTTATGGTTCAGTATGCTACCTCCCTTTGCTGGACTCATTTACAAAGACTGTTGATACGTTTAGACAAAATCTAATGGCGCATCTGACAATATACTCATTTAGAATCATGCAGAGAATAGCTCCATCAACTCAACTGTTGAACGAAATATTTCAGTCTTCGCTAGATTTGAAGCACAGCATTGAACAAACCTTAAATTACATAACGTAAACCCTAACTGGTATGGCATTAAGTAACATTATATAACATTTAACGGTGCTGACTTTACGCCAAGATTAACGTATAGATGAACAAGAGGATAAATTTCTCAATGGAATTACATAGTTTTTAATATTCGCATAAACTGATTACTGAAATTATGTGTAAACGTATCAAAAGATGATTACTAAGGCCTCAATATCTTATGGGTATCAAAAAAATAAAAATAAAAACTTCGCAACTGAATAAAAAAAAAAAAAAAGCGTCACATCTTGATTGTGACTGGCTATGAAATAGTAAAAAAAAAAATAGGTGTCCTAAATTCAGTCGATATCATTTTATAAAAAGCCTTTGCATACTGACAGGACGACTAACTAAATTGCCATTTCATGTATTTTTTTTTTTTTTTAGCAGAGATTCCAGATATGAATAATCACATAAAGCTGGAATGGAAACGTTGCCCATTCCATTGTTCAACAAAAAATGATACTCATAAACACAGATTTATCCTTTTAAGCCCATTAAACACAATTACCGCTGCAAAAATTATTGATAGGGTGTAAGGGAGTCACGGGGATTGCATATCAGTTCATTGTCATAGAAATTCACCATTATCTTCGCAAAAAAAGGGGGGTAGGTTTAGTTTTCAATATATCTGATGAATACACCGAAAACTCGATTGTTTTAACATCGTCTGTTTTTACTGTAGTTGTGTTAGGGTGAAATTCCTGTTTCACAGTATTATATATATATATATATATATATATATATATATATATATATATATATATATTATAGTATATATATATATATATATTACTATCATATGTATGTATATATATATATATATATATATATATATATATATATATATATATATATATATATATATATATATATATATATATATATATATATATATATATATATATATATATAGATATATATATAATATATATATATATATATATATATATATATATATATATATATATATATATATATATATTATATATATATATATAATATATATATATATATATATATATATATATATATATATATATATATATATATATATACATATGTAGATGTATATATATATATATATATATATATATATATATATATATATATATATATATATATATATATATATATATACACAGATATGTATATATATATATACATATGTATATATATTACATATACATAGATATATCTATATTATATATATATATATATATATATATAGTATATATATATCTAATATATTAGATATATGTATTTATATATAATATATAATATATATATATTACTATATTATATATATATGTATAATATATATTATATTATATATATATATCTATCTATATATATATATATATATAATATATATATGATATATAGTAGTTTATACCTATATATATATACGTATATATCTATATATATATATATATATATATTCCATATATAATATATATATATATATATATATATATATAATCACACGACTTTGAGAAGTTAATTCTATAGAAAACCGTTGTTTTGATCCAATGGAAAAGTAACTTATCAAAAGCCGAGAACCTTTAATAATAGATTATGATTTGCCATCAGTAAAATCTATTATCAAAAGGGCTCCTTATGCGTATGAATATAAAATGAAGATACATAAAGTTAGTCGATATACAGTGAAAATAAATCGTCTTTTAATGCTCCCAGTGGCACAATATCCAAAAAAAGAAAAAAAAAAAGAATAAATGAGAAAATAAAAACCAGTGGCTAACTTGGTTAATTAGCTACTAAATCCCACGTTATTCACGAAAGCAAGTACTGCGGAATTTATGATCTTGTTGCACATGGATTAACTGTAATTCACCCTAATGTTCTCATCTAGTACTTGAGGGATTATGCAATTTGATGTTATTTATGGGCTTCTAGTTACCGAAGTTGGAGGGCGACGGCTGAATTTGGCACGGAACAGTTACGTAAGTTAATGCCGCTGAATTACCTCATTTGCCGGAGCTGAAGTTTGAGACCTAAGAGAAGTAGGAACGGAAATAGCAGAGCTGGATGACAAAAAAAAAAATAATAAATAATAATAATAATAATAATAATAATAATAATAATAATAATAATAATAATAATAAGATAAAAAACGAAAGAATGATTAGGTAAAGAAAAGAAACGACAGGATGAAACAGAATCCTCAAAAAGTAGCAAAAGGACGAGAGGAAGTAAGTCGAAACAGTAACTGTAACAAGAATAAGCAGAAAAATACACAGAAAGGCAAAGTTCATCAGAATGAGATTCTACGTTCATGATTTAAGACCTCCATAATTCGAGCTTGCTAATTGCGGACCGGTCGTAATTTCAACCAGGGTATTTAATATGAGATAAATGGTCATT
>NC_061110.1:107928143-107930643 GCF_015104395.2 Macrobrachium nipponense
GATTACTAGTAATTAAAGAAAAAAGATAATATAGTAAATCTAATCTTAATTCAACCAAGACTGTATTTAATGTAATTTTGTGATTAAAAAAATGTGATTATCGTAATTTGTATTTTTCTGGGGAAAGTAAAGAGAGTGAGGAACATTTGTTTTATTAAATCAAAGAAAGACTGCACGTTCCTATGACAATAGCAATGCCATTGTAATCCATTGCTGGAACAATGACCATTGCACGGACTTTAACAATATTGATTTATTACATCAACGAAGTAATATTAAAAATCGTTGCGCAGAAGAAGATGCTATTTATTCCCGTACCTCTAGCACTATCTTCATGTTTTCGAGCAAGACTTTTTAACAATGTTATTTTGTATATCAACGAAGTGATATAAAAAAAATTTTCATTATTCACACACCACGAGCAATATCTCCAATTCATAAGGCTAGACATTATTTACAGGATTTTCCGATAAACACCGAAGTAAACCCTTCTTCACAATCCCTAATAGCTGTCTCTACTGCCGAAGATAACCCTTTAATGGGTCTCTTTATTCTCTCTCTCTCATCGCAGAGGGAGACCCACTTACCGTGAGATGGTCTGTTTGAAATATAAATATTACCTAAGACTTTTCTGTGTATCAATCGCCTGCCCACCACCTCCGGCCCACATTTTTTTTTTTTTTTTTCAAAGAAAGAAACGGGAGTTTTCGAATTGCTCAAGAATTCGTTGTATTATTTTAACTGATGCAACGCCAAACTGAACCTTTTCAGGAGTACATTGTCTTTCACTGCTACGTTTTATCTTCTCTCTCTCTCTCTCTCTCTCTCTCTCTCTCTCTCTCTCTCTCTCTCTCTCTCCTTTGAGTTTGCTGAAACTGGCATATGTATACATTGTGGAGTGGTGATTATATATTTGATTAATTACTTTTTATATTTGCCTTTTTTTCAAGCTAAAGTAAGCTAAATGCCAAATTTCTGCATTTTCTGTCGATTTCAGAAAGTATGAATTAGTTGAAACTTCTTCGTAATGAGCACCATATTCTTTGGAAGCTTGAATCTCAAGTTAATAAGCCTTTGTGGACTTGTTCTTATATAAGAATAGGGTTCATCTTCTGAATGATAATAATAAGTGCGTACCTTGAATATAGTTTTTTTTTTTTAATACTTTCGGCTTGAACGTATTTTTTAGACAAAGAATCGCTCAAATGGACACTTTACACTGTCACTATTTGATCTCTCTCTCTGATTATATATAATTATCATAAAACTCAGTTACGTTCCCAGGAGTTGGAGATTATGTTTTCTTCTCGTATTTGCCTTGTACATGTTTTTAAGGACACATATAAATTTGAGTAGTTACATTGTACTTTCGCTTTATTTCTATAGTAGAACTCTGTATGTTGGTAATGATAAGTACTTTTGATCTTAGTAATTATATTTCCTAAGAAATTTTTTACTTTTGTAAAGGCCAGACGACAATTAAAATGTTATTCCATGGGAATCTTTTCTGTATATCACAGAGGCCTTGATAGTTAGTAGAGTTCTCGTGTTTCCATAATCTGTTTTGGACTTACAAAAGTCAAGTTCTGAAGATAAAGCTTCAGCATTTGGAAGGTGATGCAATTTCCCACACTACCTAATTGTCTAAATTTCCTCGGCTCATTAACTTCTTGAAAAAACCATTGATCTCGCTCTGGCCTTTATAATTTTTGCTTCACTTCGACTACAAAGTATCTGTTATGATGTAACATAATAAATCCGAGTAGGTCATTATTATTATTATTATTATTATTATTATTATTATTATTATTATTATTATTATTATTATTATTATTATTATTATTATTATTATTATTCACAAGATGAAACCTATACATATGGAACAAGTCCACAGGGGCCATTGGCTGGAAATTCAAGCTTCCAAAGAATATACTCCTCGTTAGGAAGAAGTAAGGCGAGTTAAACAGAAATGCAGAAAGGAAAACCCCCACTTATTAAAAATTAAAGGAAAAACAAATTAATTAATCAATGCTCTTTGGACTTTGGTGCAGAAGTATCTTATGTTTTATGGATCTTCGTGTTAGGCTCAATTTTACGGTTTTGTCGCATGGATAAGTTTTAGTTAGTTATTAGTGTTTTTTTTTTTTTTTTTTTTTTTTGTGGGGGGAGGGGGGGGGGGGGGGGTCGGTACTCCTGAAAACGTGAAATTACAGGTAGCGGTGGGGATGGGAAAGAGACCTTTTGAGTAACATTTAACTGTAGTGAGTAGATAAAAGAAGATCAGATGCCATTCAGTGGCGGTGATATCACTGCTGTGTGATTTAAACAGATTGAAGAAGGAAATTTTTTTTCCCCTTATTCTACTCTCGAAATTAAAAAAACTAATTTTTTTTTTTTTTCGCCCTGGAACCCCTATAGGCTAAGCTCTAAAATAAATCACTAGCCGAGAGAGATCTGAAGAGAAAATGGGAGAAATTGTCTAAATTCTGAAGACAACCAG
>NC_061110.1:107935643-107950082 GCF_015104395.2 Macrobrachium nipponense
TTACAGTTTCCACTTTTCTCACTTCTTCAAATCTACACTGAAAAAAAAATCTTTGCATCATCATCCACAGTTTCCTTTTGTTTACATAAAACATCCATACGGCACTTCTCTGAGTAACAGTTATAGTAGATTCACATCAACCGTGCATTTGATGTCTAGTCCAGTCCTTTACGACGTTCCTGATTGGTTGTTGACAAGCCAATCACGGGGCTGGAAACTCCAGTCTCTCGAGAGAGTTCACATAGGTAGGATGCAGGTTCCACCTCTCCTGAGGGATACTTTTGAAAGACGTATCCCTCAAGAGAGGTGGAACATAGATCCTACCCATGTGAACTCTCGAGAGAAACTGAGAGTTTCCAGCCCTGTGATTGGCTTATCAACAGCCAATCAGGAGTGTCGTAAGGGACTGGCCTAGACTTCAAATGCACGGTTGATGTGAATCTACTATAGCTCAACATTCCCTTCATATATTCAAATTTAATTTTTTCTTTTATTCATACCATTCTTCCCTCCCAAACCCTTTGTGAAGATCATAATTGTTTTTCTAGTTGCCTGTATTCAGTCAATCATCCGTTCTCTCTTCTTACCTCTATATATCTCGTATTTCCTCCCAAATACTTACAAAGGTAAAGCACATACAGTGCTCTCTCATTCGGGCAATCATTCATTCCTCCATCTCCCTAGCATTCGTTAACCTTTTTAGCAATAGTTTCGGTAACTCGCTTTCTCTTCTTGTCTAGCCTCAGCAGTTTCTTTTCTTTGTGAAAAAAACTAGCATTATATTACCTTTAAAAAATAATGAATCACACACCAGTGTCACGATGCATTTTCATGCCCTACACTATTAAACTACTTTTCTTTTCTTTTATTACTTCTTCTACCGATGTATTCATTGAAAGAATAAAGGTAATTTAACTCTCGGCTGACCCGAACTTGGAACCATACTAGTCACTCCCTCATGTACACGTTCAAACTCAAGTTTTACTTTCATCATAAAAGCTTCTGATATCTATATGCAGATCATATGTCACACTACTCAGCCTCAGTGAACTCCATATTATATAACTCCAAATATCTAAGAAAAAAAACACACAAAAACTATCTTTCCCCGTTAAGCAAACGTTGAATTTTCCCCCCTAATTTCTAACTAAACTGTCTCACAATCTAAAATAAAATGTACGCCTCGTGAAATACCTTCACTTATATATGTACGATGCAATGTTATGATTCTGTGATTCTTATAATCACTTTATCGTATCTCCCTTTTAAATAAATTAGAATCTTTACCTATTCAATCTAATCTGCATTCCGTTCTCAAAAATCCCACGTCACGACTTCACTTATACACGAAGTAATGTTCTGCTTCCATAATTCTTAAAATAACCTTCACCATATTTCCCTTCACAGAAATGAGTACTCTTGCCCGCCGGTCATTATTCATTCTTTCAATTACCCTCGCTCACATATTCAATTGTCAGTTCCACATTCGTTCCGAGAATTAATCACATTCATTTTTGCCCCAGTTAGAATGAAGTCCCTTTGTACTTCATTCAGCAGTTCTCAGAAATGCTCACTTTCAATTTGTGTCAGTTATTCAGAGATCCATTTACTAATTAAATTTCGATTTCCCTCTGAATCACTCTCCAGGAACGCACCTCCATTGTCCTTTAGCGCTGCATCCTGTTCCTGCTATTTTTTTTTTTTTTTTTTTTTTTTTTTTTGTGGCCCCTAACAACACCTTCTGCCTCACCCCAAGCCCCATCCCCCCCATCCCCCCCTGTTTTCGCTTTCACTCTGTTTCTTAGCAACCTTTTTTGTGTCTCTCGTCTACATTAGCTCGAAATTGCTGTTCATTTAGCATCTGCGCTTCATATTAAAATATTTTCTTCCATCCCTCTCATCTACATACATATATGTCTATATATATATATATATATATATATATATGTATATATATATATATATATATATATATATATATATATATATATATATATATATATATATATATATATATATATATATATATATATATATAATTATATGATTCCCCTTCGGTTAACATATAGGAAAATATGTCAATTCCGGGGTAGAGCGAATTAGATATTAACCCTTAAAAAACGCCAAATGGACGTATTACGTCGAGTCAAAATCTTCCCCCGATTTCCGATCCATGGACGTACCATATGTCGGCTCAAAAAAGTTTTTTAAAAAACTTGCGGAAAAATACTTATAGGCCTACCAGCCGAAAAATTTTGAATCACGCGCCTTGGGGGTGGGGGATGCTGGGAGTTTACGGATCAAGGCTTGTTTGTTTTGTTTACAATCGTTACGCGGCGCGCAAGCGCGAATTTCTTCTTATCGCACTAAAAAGTATCAGTGACACATCTCAAAAATTATTTCGTCACTTTGACATAATTTTTGCACCGTTTTAAATTATCCGTTACATAAAGTATTTATATATGAAAATGTGCGCATTCATTTAAAATACAACAAAAAAATAGTCATGATTGTAACTTTTATCAGTTTTGAAATATTTTCATATAAATAACGATAAGTGCCAAAATTTCAACCTTCGGTCAACTTTGACTCTACCGAAATGGTCGAAAAACGCAATTGTAAGCTAAAACGCTTATATTGTAGTAATAGTAAACTATTTACCTTAATTTAGCAACAAATTGGAAGTCTTTAGCACAATATTTCGATTTATGGTGAATTTATGAATAAACTTTTTCCTTACGTCCGCGCGGTAACTCTTCCGAAAAAAATCATACATGTGATTGTGGTAATGTTTGCACCATTTTAAAAATTAGCCGTTACATAAAGTTTTATATATGAAATGTGCGCAATTCATGCACATCAACTAAAAACAACCCATGGTTGTAGCTTTTATCAGTTTGAAATATTTTTTTTTTTTTTTTTTTTTTGTTTTTTTTTTTTTTTTCCCCCCCCATATAAAAAATGATAAGTGACAAATTTTCAACCTTCGTCAATTTTGTCTGTACCGAAATGGTCGAAAAACGCATTTAAGCTAAAACTCTTATATTTTAGTATTTCAATCATTTAAATTCATTTGTAACAAATTGGAAGTCTCTAGCACATTTTTTCGATTTATGGTGAATTTATGAAAAAAAATACATTTTCCTTAACGTACCTGCGCGGTAACTCTTCCGAAAAAATCATACGTGCGATTGTGGTAATGTTTTGACACCATTTTAAATTAGCCGTTACATAAAGTTTTATATATTGAAAATGTGCGCAATTTCATGTAGAATACAACGAAAACTAATTAAAGTTTGTAGCTTTTCTAATTTTTGAAATATTTGCATATAAATCACGATAAATAGAAAAAAACCACGTTTGGTCAACTTTGACTCTACCGAAATGGTCGAAAAACGCAGTTGTAAGCTAAAACTCTTATATTTTAGTAATATTCATCATTTACCTTCATTTTGCAACACATTGGAAGTCTCTAGCACAATATTTTGATTTATGGTGAATTTATGAAAAAAACTTTCCTTCCCTCCGCGCGCGGATTCTCCGCCATAAATCTCCGAATTGTGTACATCGAATTCTGGGAAAATTTGCTCCGCTTCATATTAGGCATTTCATAGAGTTTTATATATGAAAATGTGCGCAATTTCATGTAAATTAAAGGAAAAATATTTGAAGGTTGTAGCTTTTCTCATTTTCGAAATATTTGCATATAAATCAAGATAAATAGAAAAAAACAACGTTCGGTCAACTTTGACTCTACCGAAATGGTCAAAAAACGCAATTGTAAGCTAAAACTCTTACAGTATCGTAATATTAAATCATTTGTATTCATTTTGAAACAAATTGGAAGTCTCTAGAACAATATTGAGATTTACGGTGAATTTTTGAAAAAAATATTTTTTTACGTCCGCACGTTACAAATTCGTACATAATTTTGTGATAATATTTTTCCGGTGTTGCTTTTATTGTTTTACAGTGTATTATATATCAAAATGATTGCAATTTAGTGTAAAATACAACGAAAAAAAAAGAAACTCGTTAGCTTTTACTGTTTTTTGCACAGCGTGATTTTAATACAATTATGTATGAACTTTTTTTTCGCTACCATATATCGCATTATTACATATGATAATGATATTATTTTTCCTTTCTGATGATTGCATACTAAACTTCAGGCAAATGACAAAAAAGGAGCCAAAAAATGAACTCTTAAATCTTCAAAACTAAGCGCGTTGTGATTTTTTGAAAAAAAGAAAAAAATTATTTTTTCCGCTTCCGCGCTCACTCAAAACCGGCTCCGGAATTCGGGGGAGTTTTTGATTTTTACCGCTTCGGCGTTTAAGGGTTTTGGGACATTTGTAGCTTAGTGCTTGTATATGAATTACGGTGATGTGATAAAATTCACACACATACACACACGCACAGAAATATATATATATTATATATATATATATATATATATATATATATATATATATATATATATATATATATATATATATATATATATATATGTATGTATGTATGTATATTTATATACATATACAAATTTGTGAGTTTTACCCTCAGTGACGAAATTGAAAATTACGCACAGTACTACACTGTTCTGTATTCGGCAGATACATGTGCATGATAGCTGAATTGAGCTAAACTTAGTATGATCTTGCTTGGCCCATGTGTTCTTGAATCCCATCATTAAGGCCGCTAAATTACTCCCAGGTGAACCGCTTGAGTCATTCTGAGATTCTCTAAGAATTGGTCTAGAAAAATGTTAATAATTAGACATTCAATCAGAGAGGTGTATTAGCGTCAACTTCTGCGAATCAGGCTACGAAAAACAGAGAATCTCTCGTTCGTTAGAGCTGTATTTCCTGGCCAATTAGCTACGGATAAAATTAGCATTTAAGACAAGGCAAACAGACTTAGTATGATGTCTAGTTATTGTTTCTCCTCCTAGTTTTCCATATTCTTGCGCCTTTTCTTACAAAAATTAAGCTAATTCTTAAGTCGCATCTTAAAGATTCTTTATTTAAGGAGTAGACAATTTGCTGAAAGGGGTTCCTCTTTTTCTTCAAAAGATTATTTATTTATTTATCTATTTTTTGAAATGTACTCCTAAATTCATGAAATGTCATTAATGATCCTTTTTTTATAGCTGAACCTTTTCTTTTTAGCTGAGGTTATATACTATTGTGGGTGTTCTTTAAAAACTGCAAAAGTTTTAATTGCAATTATTTCTTACTGTTGTCCCTCATTCGTGCGTCCTGAAACAGAGTAAGCTGGCAAGAAGCTTTTTTTTTTTTTTTTTTTTTTTTTTTTTTTTTTTTTTTTTTTTTTTTTTTTTTTTTTTTTTTTTTTTTGCTTTTTGGCGTCTTTGATATAACTAGTTTTACTCAAAACAATATCTGCTATTATTTTGAAAATCAAATCGATATTACTACATTCTCCCATTTAGTGAACCATCAGCGAATTTTGCATAGTTATATTTCCTTCGATAACGCTTTGCTTAATTTCTGAATTTGCTAATGGGTTTATTCCATTATATATTGTATATTTTTTTGCTTTTAAGTTTTAGCCGAATTTACACGCAATATGGAGAATTTGAGTGCTCTTAAGATTTCACGTGGTCATTGTCGAAAACACAGGTGACCAAAAGTGCGTGACAGGATTAGGCATTATAGGTTAAGTGCGTGACATAGGACGTGAATTGCGGTGAATTGGAGGTTTCTTCCTGGGGGGGGTTTTCACTTACAATATTTTAAATCCCTCTTATTGCGGGTTTCTTTAAAGTTCAGTGTCCTTTTTGCGAATTCGTAGCTAATGTTTATCACTTGGTGATTTATTTAAGAGTTCAGTGTAAACTATTTTTCGATTCGTAGTTTGTTTATCCCTTTGCAAAATAATTTAGTATTTGAGTGCCCCTAAATTTCGCGTTGCTGTGAAAGTTTTTTGCTTAGTAATAAACTTTGTTGCATATATGTACTAAGTATCTACTTTCACAGCAACGCGAAATTTAGGGGCACTCAAATACTAAAAATTATTTTGCAAAGGGATAAACAAACTACGAATCGAAAAATAGTTTACACTGAACTCTTAAATAAATCACCAAGTGATAAACATTAGCTACGAATTCGCAAAAAGGACACTGAACTTTAAAGAAACCCGCAATAAGAGGGATTTAAAATATTGTAAGTGAAAACCCCCCCATAATGAACCTAAACCTATAATTTTGAAGGGATAACACAAAATACTCTTGCTCAGTGAGAGTACCATATTTAAGCCTTACATGCAATATGGAGAATTTGAGTGCTCTAAGATTTCACGTGGTCATTGTCGAACACAGGTGACCAAAAAGTGCGTGACAGGATTAGGCATTATAGGTTAAGTGCGTGACATAGGACGTGAATTGCGGTGAATTGGAGGTTTCTTCCTGGGGGGGGTTTTCACTTACAATATTTTAAATCCCTCTTATTGCGGGTTTCTTTAAAGTTCAGTGTCCTTTTGCGAATTCGTAGCTAATGTTTATCAACTTGGTGATTATTTAAGAGTTCAGTGTAAACTAGTTTTTTTTCGATTCGTAGTTTGTTTATCCCTTTGCAAAATAATTTAGTATTTGAGTGCCCGTAAATTCGCGTTGCTGTGAAAGTTTTTGCTTAGTAATAACTTTGTTGCATATATGTACTAAGTATCTTTTACCATTTTTGAAAACTTTCCCTGTGTATTGCAGTAATTATACTTATATTGGTGTTTGTATTCTTATTTGTCTTCATAATGCTGAATTGGTAGTGCTAATTGGTCAGCGTAAGATTATTAGGAAGAAGGTTACAGAATGTGCCAACCGTTCTTCACAGTACCTTTCATTAGATAACACGGCAAAAGTATCTGAGCGGGGTGTTCTCTTGGAGTATAGGAAGAGATTAAGTGACTTGGATTCTAAAATACAGGCTCTAAAATTTTCAGGGGAATTTAGAGACGAGGATTTGGAGGCTGAGCTCTCTGCATGTCAATCGTACTATGATAAAATTTCAGGTATTGTGCCTTTGTTGGATGTTAGTGTCAATGCTGGAAGCCCTCCACTTTCATCTACTACTGATATTGCTAGGAGCCTTTTGAGGGCAACAATGACCTCTACCAAAATTCCAAAGTAAGGAAGGTGAAGATTTTTTGAAATTCATTCGAGAATTTGAAACCACTACCCAAAGTTTTAACTATCCAGACAGGGACTTGCTCTTACTTTTGAAGCAACAAGTAGAGGGTAGGGCTAAATGTTTACTTGGTTCATTGGAGGCCGACAAAGAAAGTTACAAAGATGCCAAAGACTTAATGATCAGGCTTTTGCCTCGAGTGAATTACGAAAGTCGGCTGTAATTAAGAAATTGACCTGTCTACATCTCAAAGAAGGAGACGACCCCTTTGTTTTCTTATCAGAACTTAGGACTATAGTCGAAAATTTAAAATATTTAAATATTGATGTTGATGAGGTTGTTAGATATTTCGTTTGGTCTGCACTCAATGATAGATTTAAGTCTCATATGGTTCATATCACTAATGTGACTCATCCATCACTAAGCAAAAATCATAGATAATTTCTTTGTTAGCATGTGAAAGGTATGAACAGGGTCAGGCGAAAGGTAAATTATCGGTCAGGGATAAAGTTGTAGCTCATTCAAAGCCATTCCAGGAAAAGACTAATACAATGGCTGTTAAAACTAAGACAGTTCCGACCAAAGCTTGTAATTTTGTACTAAGGCTGGTATTTCTGACTGTGATCACTTAAATTATAAGTGTACTAAGTATGCCACCCCTTCTGCCAAAATTGATTTGTTAAAATTGCATAAAGGTTGTAAAATGTGGTGGTAATTTAATCATGCACTAAAGCATGTAAATTTCCAGATTCGAAGACCTTGTTCACATTGTTCACAGTATCATATGGAGTATCTGTTTTGTAACCTTAGGTTTTTTTTTTCCTGATATGATTAATAGTAAAGCAGAGTCTTTCCAAGGAAGCAAGCAGATGGGATAGCCGTATTACCAAATGTTACCACAGGTTCAGTTCTCCCTACTTTTACATTTTGTATAAATGGTCATGATAGGCTTTATAGGGGTCTTAAAGATTCAGGATCACAAAACACTTTTATATCTAGCAAGTTAGCTTCCTTTTACAATTTCAGGTCTTTAGCTACTAAAGTAAAACTGACTGTGAAAGGGTTTAAATGGTCAAAAGGAATATTCTACTAGTCTTGTTGAAGTTCCTATTAAAACTGGGGAATGAAACCTTGCTATTTCTGCTCTAGTTGTACCCTCTATAAACTTGCCAATTGAGTTTACCTGGTCTTGGCCAAGTAGTTAGTAAAATGCAGAGTAAAAATTTTGTATTTGCTGACAAGCTTTTATCAACCAATTCTCAGAGCATTGATGATGTTCAGCTTTTGTTAGGAGTAGATTTTTCACATTGTCTTTTGGGAAGAGACATGGTGATAGGGAGTCCTAAACTTCGTCGTGTATATTGAGACTTCTTTAGGAATAATGCTTATGGGGAATGTTGATAGGTTCCTAATTAATCTTAATTCACTAAAGGTAATGAAAGTTTGGCCTCGAAACCATTGAGGGGAGAAAATTCTAATACTGAACACGGTACATATTACACTTTCCCTAGCCATTCATATTTTCTAGCTATTAGTGTATCAGTGAATGAAGAATTTTGCGAACTCAATGACATTACAACAAATTGTTCTTTTACTGTGCTTTCAGATAGAGGGACTATTATTAATAGGAAACTGCAAGAAGCAACTGATCAAATTTGATATGGAGAGCCAATTTTATTTGAAACTATGATCAGAAAGTTTACAGTGATGAATCTAATCGGCTCGATGATTCTCTCGTGGACTACACTTTCAGAAATTTGCACACGAAAGGTGATGGACGCATAGTTGTTCCCTTGTTATGGAATGGGAAGGTATCGCACCTTCTTTCGAGAAACGAGTCTCTTTCCAAGGCTGTTCTTCAATAAAATTTGAAAAAATTACTTCGTAAGAAAGGTTTCCTTGCCTTGCAGTTGGTAGATAAACTGCATAAAGGAGCAATTGAAGCGGGTATTATTGAGCCTATTTTGGACTTGGAGGTATTTAAGGCTGAATATCCTAACAAACTCTTCTTACCTCATATGCCAGTCTTTAAGCCAGAAAGGGAAACTACTAAGTGTCGCATAGTATTTCTTTCTAATTTGCAGGAATCCTCTAAGAGGACTGTCACTGTCACATAATCAATGTATGTATGCTGGGCCTAACTTAAATCAAAGCTCTCCTCTGCATTTCTTAATATTAGGTTTGATGAAAAAATTTGATTTTTGATTTGAAGAAAGCTTTTAATATGTTGGCTTTAAGTGAAATTGATCAGGTCTAGGCTATTATTTTTTGGTTTCGGAATGTCACCACAGGTGATTACCACCCCAGTTGCTTATAAAAATGTCAGGCTTTCATTTGGACTTCGGTGTAGCCCATTTCTTTTGATGGCTTCATTGTATTATATGTTAATCTTGACTTCCAGTAATGATTCAAGAATCTATGAACTCAAGAAACTTTTAATATATGCTTTAATATATATTTTTGGGATAAATGGTGCTGTCACAATGAACAATCTGATGACTTGAGGTGGGCCTACGAGCAGTTAGCTGGCATATTCAAAACCTTTTAAATTTGAAATTCAGCAACTGGTGACTAATGACATTGATCTTGGCAGTCTGGACATAGATCGGTCAGAAGTTCTTACCCCGGAAGTCAACAAATTGTTTGGGCTTGAATGGAATAGACTTTCGGATGATCTTTTCACTACTAGGCCAATTTCCCTTGACCTAGAAGCTAATACCAAAAGATTAGTTCTTAGGTCAATTGCCACTCAGTTCGATATATTTGTTTGGTTTCAACTTGCCTTTATTTAACCGATGTAGGCTTTATATGCATAACTTGCAATGTCAAAAGGGTTTGAACTGGGACCAGCCTCTTAATAGTCAACAGCTTTAAAGACTGGAGGAATATCTGTAGACAGTGTAATTCATCGCCCCCTCTTAAAGTAACTCGTTTTGTGGGTCGAAGGGATGGTGAGTATCATATAATTGTTTTTACTGAATGCCAGTTGTGACATATGGGATGGGTGTAATTATTTATTGAATGTAGAGTCTGGCAAACATTACCTTTATTAATGCTAAAAATCGGTTGGTTAATACCCAATTGAAAGGTAAAATCCATACCATCTTTAGAGATCCACGCCATTAATCTAGGAGTCGAACAATCTGTTGGTCTTTATTGGATCTTGCTGGTCCCAATTGTATAAAACCTATAAAGGTGACAAAGATTTGTCTATTTTCAGATTCTTCTTGTGCCTGTCAGTGGTTATAAGTTCTTCGCTTCAACTTAAGAAAATTAACCAATGTTCTACTTTTGTATTGAACCGAATTTACAGTATACAAAACGTGTGAAACATATCCTGTTCATTTTGGGTTTATTAATGGCAAGGCGAATCCTGCTGACATGGTAACCAGGTGCCAACATTCATATAAATTGTAATGAAGTCTTGTTTTCCTTTCAGGCCCGGACCTGAGTAATGTTAGGGCGCAAGCCATGCAGTTCACTATTCCTCAAGCGGGTTATCTTTCTGAAATTACATGAATCTTTCTAATTTTCCTTTAGTTAAGAGAAATTACTTGGTGAACATTTCTGATTTTTCTGACTTCCGAAGACTTGTTTTGCTGTACCGTCGGTGCATAATATGCATACACAAATGGAAAGCTAAAGTGAGAAGACATGTTGATGTAACAAGAAGATAATAATTTTTTTTGCTTTAGCTCTTGTACATTTGATTTTGACCGATCACAACAAAATCACTTTGCTGATGTTTTGGAGCATTTTTCTAAAGGTTTTTCTGCAGCAAAGGATATACCAGGTATAGTTTCTCAGTTCAACTTGTTTGTTGATAACAATGGGCATTTTGAGAGTGAAGAGCAAATTTAAGAAAGAGAAAAAATTTTCTATTCTATTATCAAGAGACAGTCATTTAACGAAGTTAATTATATTGGATATTCATCACAAATTAGCTCATTCTGGGTGCTATGCTGTTCTTTCTGAATTAAGAAGAAATTATTTTATTCCTAGAAATTTTTCAGTGGTTAAAAAGATTCTGAGGCAATGTGTTCACTGCAAAAGATTTAATGCACGCCTGTCAATTTAAATCAGAATTGTTACAAGGAATTCAGGGAAGACCCACCAGCTGTGCCTTTCGGCAATATTTTCGTAGATTATATAGGGCTTTTACAGTTAAAAAAAACTGGAGAAGGAAAAGGTAAGGTAATGGCTATGGTTATTGTTTTACTTGCACTTGGTCTCGTGCAATTAATTTAAAAATATATATATTTGTAGAACACTCAATGTGCCAGATTTTCTTAGGGCATTTTTTTCTCCTTCTTATTGCTTCGAGTTCGGCATTCCACAGTTATGCATTAGTGACTTAGGGTCACAAATAGTTGCAGGAGCTAATGTCATATCTTCATTTTTGAATGCCCCCCACCCCCCACACACAGTTGTATTTTGAGGAGCGTGGTGTTAAACCATTAACTTTTCAACAATATTTTAAAGGATGTAGTCAGTTGGGCTCCCTTGTCGAGATTTGTGTCAAGTTAACAAAGAGACTTCTCTATGGGTCCATCAAGAACCATATTCTCTCTACTGGACTTTGATTTTGAGTTTACTGTATGTCATGTTGTCCACTTGGTAAATCGACGACCAATATCTTTAAAGAGGCTCTTAGGGATAGTGCAGCAGAAGACCTTCCTGAACCAATAACACCCGAAATGTTAATTAGGGGTATGAGCTTTCCTCACTCAATGTCATTCCA
Organism: Macrobrachium nipponense; assembly: GCF_015104395.2. Lineage (NCBI taxonomy): Eukaryota > Metazoa > Arthropoda > Malacostraca > Decapoda > Palaemonidae > Macrobrachium > Macrobrachium nipponense. Next base: position 107,947,527 of record NC_061110.1, read on the forward strand.
GATTTACAACCTTTACCCAAGGATGAAGAATTTATCCCTTGTGGAGCTACTAATAAATTTGAACCACTGTCTAGGATTAGGAGTAAAGCTTATAGATATTTACCATATGAGTTATGCAAACACTTTTTAAGCCAAGCAGTTGATAGGAAGGGTAGATATCGCCCGGTGACTCATCATCTTCTAAAAGTAGGTGACATTATTTTGATCAAGGAAGATAATACTAAGATTAACAATTATCCTTTAGGTCGGATAAAGGAAACTTTTACGAATGATCTTGGGGAGACTACACATGCTGTAGTATTTAAAGGCCGTACCAGACAAATGTAAACTCCACGTTAATAAACTAATACCTTATCTTTCCTTAGATGATGAAGACTCAAAGTCCAGTGATTTGCAAAACTTAGACAAATCATCACCAGCTTCTGAGAGGCCCAAAAGAAAGGCTGCTGTGAAAAGAAAACCGGAGAAAAACCTCTGAAATGTTGAATTATAAACTTTGATAAATTTAATTTTTGTATGCATTGTTAGAATATATTCTTATGTATTTGGCAAAATCCAAAAACACTTTTTTGGATTCGTTCCCCTGCCAGTGTACTAAAATTCCACATGGAATTTTGTATTTTTATTATTTTGTTTAATTAGCATGGTCACTGGAAGACAGTTAACGTAGTTTTCAAATATTTAACTACCCCCTTGGTTGTTAACAGCTCACTGCCTTCCAGTGGCCGTTCTGGTTCTGTCCTAACCAACCATAATGATTTTTGCTTTCTTCCTGAGGTTGACGGAAACTTAAGTCAGTTACGAAAGGAGATTTCAATCACGAAGGGTCTCGTAACTCAGATACTCTGAGCTCTATTGAACTATATAAGGATATACAGCTATATCTTTGAAGTGACGACGACTATTCCTTTCGACATGTAATTGCCGTTTAAACCCAGCCAGGAAGAAGCATTCCTTCATCGCAGTCTCTCACTCTACACTTACTTCGCCTTCGTCCCAGGATGATATCGGTGGGTCTGTAAAACTCAGGGGAGGGGGGGGAAAGTTTTTGTTTGTCAATCCGAAATCATTTGGAGGGATAATGCTTTCCCATATTAAAATGCCTTCCCAATTACCATCACTTACTTTTTAGTATTTTCATTTAAGCATCTGTTCATACCTTGCATATTTGTAATACGAGGTTTCGTACCCTTCCAGGGATATAATGAATTATGTACTACGTGGACGTCAGTTTGGACTGTTGGTATATATATAATTTTAGATTTTCCAAGGTATGCAACTTTCCAAGTGTTATAAGTGCTGCACATGCTCATAATTAAAAATATATATATGCATACGATTATTGTGTAGTGATTAATTAGGCATTTGGTAATATTTAAGGTATTTTGGAAGTGGCTGAATTACTGCGGCTCCCCCAAGCTTCACGATGATCAACTTTGTGTATTAGCTGCCGCATCAGCACCTGGATGATAGGACAGTTTTCAATTACAATAAATTACTTAATTTTTCAATAATATTTCAATTAACCTTATCAATTTCCCGGTGTATAAATAAAAATTCAGCGCATGTGTCTTGAGTTTGTAACGTGTGTGTTGGAAAATTTTTTGTGACATATGACAGTTCTATTTGTTTGAAATGGGTGTTAGCGTTACTGTTATTATATATATATAATATATATATATATATATATATAATATATATATATCATATATATATATATATTATATATAATATATATATATCAAACCTAGAGTTCTACGATCATTAACGTTTGTATATTTACTGATAATGTGACGTTGCCATTGAATGAAATAACATAGTTCAATGATGAAAAAATGTCATGTTGCACTTATTAACTCCGCCTTAACGTAAAATGAAAAGGCTACCAACATGAAGAAAGCTTTAGAATGAATTAGTAAGCAGGGAGATCCGTGGCGTATGCATCTAAACTTCACCTCATAGTGTGTGTGGGTCATTAATGTGATTATCATTAATATTCATGAATAGTAGGGATACTGTAGACTCCAGCCTTTCCTCCTTTTCTTTTTTTTTCGTAGTAGATCAGAATAACCAAATATAAGTATTGCTCATAACCGTTAACCCTTCTTTATATGTATTCATAGACCTTTTGTTCCAGTCGTTGGTGGAACATTGTGTTCGATTGGTCGCATCTCAGGATCTTTATCTGCTAAACAAAATTATAGACAATTGCTTACTTACAAAATTTAGGCTGTTAAGCCAATCACTGGTGCATTTTCAGCCATTCAGAGCTTGAGACATTGAAGAGAATGACTTGGAGTGGTTTGTACAAGATAAAAAGATTAGGAAAATAGAAGAGGTTAAGTACAAAAGTAACATTTAGAGAGGTTAAACAACAAGACTGAAGATAGGAAGCTGGAATCGGGGTAAAATGCTAAAACCTGGACTTAGTTAAGGGTCGATGGGATGGTGTAAAGCACCCCGTTTAGTGATATTCCAACCAAAAAAAAAAAAAGGGGCTTTTTCTTTTTTTTTTTTTTTTTAAGAATAATGATCAATTGTCACAGAAGCTATTAT
>NC_061110.1:107958082-107968082 GCF_015104395.2 Macrobrachium nipponense
GTTTGACTATTTCATTTTTATTTTTTATTCAAATTGAAAATCACTTTTGGAACTTCGATATACTTCTCAAGCGTTAATTAATCCTTCGGATAGATCGCGTTTTCTTCACTATTTTTGATAAGTTAAATTACAGTTATTTCTCTGTTTACAATCTTGTTGGTCTTGTTTAACGTTACCCCGGATTACATAAAAAAAATCATGGCATTCTTTTATTCACCTTTAGCAGTCAAATGAAACTCTTACGTTGCAATGATGAATTATTAATCCTGATTGCAAAAAAACTGATTACATGCCACGAATAAATTTCTTACATCATGACACTGTGTTTTTAATGAAAAACTTAAAAAGTACAGCCTTGACCTTTTCGTTCCTCGTTAACTGTATACGTTGGATGAAAAAGTTTCTGCTATAGAATTTATACGATTTAATCTATTTTTCTGAAAACATTTTGCCCGGAAAAAGAAAATCCTTCTTTCACTTCCCAAAGACAGGTTTGTTTACTCTCTTCTTTGACTGGGATGCCGCCGTTCTTTCTATCTTTCTCTCTTTCTGAAAATCTTTAGCTGAAAATCGAAGAGACTCCAAAAGGATATTAGCAAGCAGAGAGGGACAAAATATAGAAAAAATTATAAATAAATAAATAAATAAATAAATAAATAATAACTAAATAAATAAATAAATAAATATGACAGAATAGACATGAGAATTTACCTCTCAATGAAACACTTGGAGATCTGAAGATTCCACAACTGCACAGAGCAAACTATTCCACATTTCATTTGTGGCCAAGACAAAACTCCTTACAGAAGAAGTCGTATTAAACTTGACACTAGAAAACGACATACAAATCGCAACACCAGCCTACCTAGTATTACCTACTTTTTGTTATGTAGCCCTCATCCCTTTCCATAAAAAAAAAAAAATTCACTTTCTAAGGCATAAAAAAAAAAAAAACTGATACTCTCCTGAGGATGGGTCTAGTGACTAGTCCAATTTAATAAGTATCTAAATTCAACAGAAACTCGTACGCATGACCTAAACTCAACGTCCATTAACTCCCATTTGCATTCCTATGAAAAGCTCGGAAAAAAGGTTTAAAGTGGTAAGCTTTTATATATATATATATATATATATATATATATATATATATATATATATATATATATATATATATATATGTATATATATATATATGCAATGTACATCATCATCAGCCGTTGCTGATCCACTGCAGGACAAAGGTCTCAGACATGTCCTTCTATTCCTTCTGTTTATGGTCTTTCTATCTGTCTATGCCCACTTCTCTTCCTTCCCTTGCTTCGTTTGCAATGTATATATATATATATATATATATATATATATATATATATATATTATATATATATATATATATATAGATATGTATATATATATATATATATATTTATATATCTATATATATATATATATATATATATATATATATATATATATATATATATATATACATATATATATATATATATATATATATATATATATATATATATATATATATACATATATATATATATATATAGATATATATTATATATAATATATTATATATATATATATTATATATATATATATATATGTATATATATATATATATGTACATATATATATGTATATAATATATATACACATATATATATATCATATATATATATATATATATATATATGTGTGTGTGTGTGTGTGTGTGTATTTATATATATATATATATATATATATATATATATATATATATATCTATATATAATATATATATATGTGTGTGTGTGTGTGTTTATATATATATATATATATATATATATATATATATATATATATATATACTATGTATATATACTATATATATATATATATATATATATCTATATATATATATATATATATATATATATATATATATATATATATATGTATGTGTGTGTGTGTTTGTCTTGTCATATGAATTGGGCCACAGTTGAAACAAGATATTTGCCATACAATATAAATTGTCGTTAAAGGTTTCTATCAGACTACGTAAATTTGGGCACAATAGTATTTGTAGTAGATATTGATATATATAGATTAAGAAAATGAAATCCCTAAATATTATCGGACTGAAATTGATGTTTCTCCTAGCCACTGCTTCAGCTGCAACTAATTTTAGGTCGAGAAACGTATTTTGATAAAATGTGCCCTTCAGGTGGTTATTCAGGGACTCTAAATTATAAACTCTGCTCATATTTCCGTCATGACTCTTACGTTTAACACTAAACTTCGGAATTTGTAGCCGGTAATAATTTTCTCAAATAGGTTGAGAAACTGCATAATTGACAAATGATTTTTCCTAGATTGACCTCCAAGGGTTTTAACCCGGTATGTATTCACCAGGAGCGTCACTTGTTGGGGGGAGAGGGGGGGCGCCCAGTCACAAGTTACCCTCCCCCCACAAGCCTCAACTCGCTTTCCCTCACGCCCCAAGCCCCAAGAAGTAACAACATGATTCTTTTTTAAATGTGCAATCATAAGTATATGGAATTTGTCGGAAATATGACGTTTTTTCATCCATATCTCTCTACTAGCTGCCAGTGATGATGAGATAAACAAAGAGTAGTGGGAGTATGTAATTTTTGCTGAAATACCTTGCCCATGTAGCTTCAAAAAACACATAAAATAGCTCAAAATAAAAAACCCAGCTGATTATGCTCGCTTCGCTCGCCAAACCATCTTTGCACCCCCCCCTTTCAAAAATCTGAAATGACGCCCCTGGTATCCACCATTGCAGCGTGTTTAGTACAAGCCCGTTAGGGGTTACTGTAAAATCATAAACAAAAGACTAAACACCATGAAGACAATGACCCCCAAGAAATATTAGTCCTGGAGAATGACCGGCGAAAACCTTTGAGGTTCTCTGAGTAGGAAAGATCCCATAACTGGTTCCCAGCCTTTATATTGCAATGCAATTTTTTTTAATATAAACTTTCTAATTCATTAATGTGAGTGTACTAAATGAAAGACAATGAACCCTTTTCCTTTTTTTTGCCACTTTCGAAAAGGACTTTCTAAAAGACCTCATTCGGTCTGTAGTACAGCAGTCGTTAGGAAGATTTTTTTTTTATACGAATAAAATTTTGAAATGATTAAGTATGAGAGAGAAAATTAAAACTTAAAACAAAGATTTCTAATTGATACTAACAAGGTGGGAAATAGATATCTTTATTCTTTTCAAAAATTCCGATTTATCAGATATTAATGATTTCATGCGTTTTGAAGCAATAAAATAATAAAGTTCCTCAGATTTTGAAAAAAGAGCTCTAATTCGAAGCAGGAAAACTTTAGTTACTTTCAGTTTTATGAACACTTATACCTATGCCTATGCATGTGTGCTTCTCTTTTTTACGAAATTCAGAAACAACATGTTCTGAATTTAGGATAACAAAAATAGGATTTTTTCTTTCTTATATCTTTTCAAACGTAAAGATTAATTACGAGTAAAATAAAAAAGATTAATTACGAGTATAATAAAAATAGAAACTACTAAACACTTCAATTTATTTGTGTACATTGTGAAATGTCCCATATATTTTTTATATTCTAACTTCTAGGCTAATATGATTAGGAAACTTTGGAAGGGAAAGTTGAAAAAAAAACGAACAGCTACACAAGTTTGATAAAACTCCGTAATAGCGAAGAGACCAGGCGTTTTTATAAATGAGAAAAAAGAAAAAAAAGTATCTAGGCAAGAGAGTTAATTAGTTAATTCTACGGAGATCTCAGTTTGTTTAGAAAATTAGTCAACAGGCGAGAGGGGAAGGGAGAAGGTTTTTTCTACAGCAGCTTTGATACTTTAGAAAAGGAAATTCTATGTCAAGACTGGCTCTTTTAAATGAGTTAATTTGCCAAGTTTTGTTTTAATTATTAATCGTAACCATTTTTCCATTTACGTATACACACACACACACACACACACACACACATATATATATATATATATATATATATATATATATATATATATATATATATATATATATATATATATATATATAAATGTGTGTATGTATGTATATGTATATATGTAGTATAATATATAATTTATATATACATACATACCTGATTGGTAAAAATGTTCTGTTACAACAGAATTCCATCTAATAAAAGGAGCCTATATTTTGGCGTTTTTTATAGGTTCCCTTTATTAGACATACTTACATACACACACATATACATACATGCATACATATATACATACATACATATATATATATAATATATATATATATATAGTATATATATATATATATATATATATATATATATATATATATATATATATATATATATATATATATATATATATATATGCGTGTGTTTGTGTTGTGCTTGTGGCTTCAAAAAAAACTCAATCTTTCTTGAAATTATTCGTTTTGTCGGAACATACTCATACATGGATGAACCCTGGAGAGAGAGAGAGAGAGAGAGAGAGAGAGAGAGAGAGAGAGAGAGAGAGAGAGAGTTATGGGTTTGGGAATATATCTGCCCTTTTACTGTTTGCGCAAACAAATTGACCCTGGCCACTCATATTCATGGGGGAGATTAGTATCATGACATTTTTCACTGGAGTGCCCAATCTTTGTTGATACGAAAATTGAATTCTTTTCGTGAGCAGCGTTCATGATCGCCGAGGCAATTTCGCATGTTATTCATGGACGGTTGGTTCCACAGGGCTAAGAATGACATACCTCCTATGCCAAACAACTATTTTGATCATTTGTTGACATTGCTTACAGCAAATTCGAGAGTATAATGCTCATGTAATCTTTAAAAAAAATGAATAAATACGAATGTAGATGTAGGATAGTGCCCTGCAGGCAATGAAGAGAGATATGAATGTTCGGTGCAAATAAATAATTATGGGTAGGAAACTTGAGGATCAGGGATCAATTGTGAATGTGAAAGATCTGTTAAAATATAACTCAAGAAAAACTGACGAACGAGAGACCATTCGTCGATGGCCCAATTTACAATAGCTAATGTTAGAAACGGAATCCTATACCACTACGAACCACTATAAAAAAATTATAAATCTCTGGCAGTAGCTCACCCCGGAAAAGTATATCTTAGTTTAACCAGACCACTGAGCTGATTAACAGCTCTCCTAGGGCTGGCCCGAAGGATTAGATATTTTTACGTGGCTAGAAACCAATTGGTTACCTAGCAACGGGACCTACAGCTTATTGTGGGATCCGAACCACAATATGTCGAAAAATGAATTTCTATTACCAGAAATAGATTCCTCTGATTCCGCGTTTGCCGAAGTTCACCCCAGAAACAGTATTCAAGTAAAGGAAAGCAAATGACCCAAAAGAGATTGCACCGATTTTGTCACTGTTATAAATATATATAGGCTTCTACGTACAATAATTGATTTCCATGTGGCATTTGCTGACACTTTCATTAGCGGTTCCTCAAAAGTAGGATTTGAATCAGAAGCTCCCCGTAGTGTAGTTAAAGTTCCAGACTCATAAAACAGTCCCAACCACTTCAAGGGGAGGATGTGGTGGAAAATCAGTAAAAGATCTCGTAATGAACAGTGTTTTTGTTTTACTAGAGTTCAGCCTCTTACCCCACTGACTACACCATTCACTAATCCGCTCCATTGTTACAACAGACTAAGTGCAGTTTCATTTTTCATAAACGGAGAATAGGATACACCCACAATAGTGCATCATCGGCATACTAAACAATCTTGTTTTCCACGAGAGCAATCATATCACTTGTATGTATTAAAAATAGCAGTGGACCAAGAAAACTACCCTTTGGAATTACTGATGCAATGGGTCGTGGTTCGATCAAGATCCCATCAACAGTAACTCGCTGCTGCCTACTTGTAGGGAATCTTTAAAGGGGAACTTATGGCTGCATTTTAGCTGTTCCATATGTTGTATTATTCTGCTTAATTACCCCTGGTGAAAAAAAGTTTTTTGAAAGGGGCGTTTTCTTATTTTTTACAACCAATTTTCTATTGCACCATAGGCGCCGCCATTTTGTGTGGCTCATCTGTTATGTGTGACGTCATGTAGCAGTAGGCTAAGGCAGGCGGAACTATTCCGAGGGAACAGCATCTTTGGATAATATCTTTTTGGTTTGTATTTGTCAGCTGAAAATATATTATTGAAATGGTAAATAAAGAAGTAGCCTGAAGTATGCCTAGTTAGGCATATACAGCCTTAAATTCTAAAACCCCCTTAATTAAACTAGTTAAATAGGACTAAGTGAAGGCTCTCATCAATTCATGGACACACACACACACAAACACAAATTTAGAAAACTGCCGTTCACCCCAACACACCATGCCCAGGGCAACTGACAAGAATAAATTTATATTCAAATGCATACAAGTAGGGGCACCATAGTATAGATAGCGGTAGATACCCACCCTATCTTCGTCGGTACCGTGGTCTGCTCAGAGGGAAATTAAGTTCCCAAAACTTATATAAATAAATTTCATAGCCATATCTAATACCCTGCTCCTAATGTCATCTTTTAAATCTGTTGACAAGAAATGGTCCGAACAGACAATGGTTTGCGTCGTAGGTTGAAAGATTTTATGTTGATATCCTCCCTTCGAAGAGCCATCAGCCAGCGGCTTGATTTTTCTTTATTTGACGGAATCCTGTGTTATGACTTTTGGACACTTGCCAGAAGTATTGGCACAACAAAACACCATACAAGTTGGCATAATTGACGCTATTTGAATGACAATTGACCTAAAACACGAGGACAATACCGAGGACGAATACTCTATAATATGCGTGCTTCGCTGCTCTTGTCATAGAGGCGACCGCGGCAGCACGTCATCGGTACTAATCCGCCAGATGGCAACATGGTCGAATCCAGGAGAAATGGCGCTCTCCATTGAAGTACCTCGGCGCTACTTTGAAATTAAATTGTAAAGCGATGGGATTACGTACAGATTTGAGCAATGGCTCATTTTTTAGTTTATAAAGAGTTCTGTTTGAAGAAATTTAATGGCTATTAACCATAAGTTCCCCTTTAAGTATCCTAAAACATGCCCAACCTACAAGAATCTGAAATACAACAAATAAGTCTACTAACACAAAAGCAGCACTAAAATCTATTTGAATTACTCTCCTTTCAAAAACCTTTATATATATATATATATATATATATATATATATATATATATATATATATATATGATCAAATTATATATAATATATTTTATATATATATATATATATATATATATATATATATATATATATAGATATATATATATATATAAGGTTTGTTGAAAGGAGAGTAATTCAAATAGATTTTAGTGCTGCTTTTGTGTTAGTAGACTTATTTGTGTACTTCAGATTCTTAGGTTTGGTGGGCATGTTTTAGGATTACTTAAAGGGGAACTTATGGTTAATAGCCATTAAATTTCGTCAACAGACTTTTGAATAAGCTAAAAAAGATATTATTATTGTTAATTAATAATAACAATAAAATAATAATAATAATAAAAATAATAATATAATATAATAATAATAATAATATAATAATAATAATAATTAATAATGATAATAATGAATAATAATAATAATATAATAATAATAATAATAATAATATTGTTATAACCTTTTATCCGTTCCCAGGTTTATGATTATCTTAGATAATTTCGCTTGCAGCAAGGTCACTGAAACAGGAATCTCAAAATTAGGATAATACTCTTAACATAACCATCACCATCTGGTACATTATCGTAACATTTTTCTGATTCTTTTTGTTTTAAAATCATCAGTTGCCTTGCTCTGCCATATAATCTTATATATATATATATATATATATATATATATATATATATATATATATATATATATATATATATATATATATATATATATATATATAAGATTATATGGCAGAGCAAGACAACTGATGATTTTATAAAGCAAAAAGAATCAGAAAAATGTTACGATAATGTACCAGATGGTGAGATTATGTTAAGAGTATTATCATAATTTGAGATTCCTGTTTCAGTGACCTGCTGCAAGCGAAATTATTTAAGATAATCATAAACCTGGGAACGGATAAAAGGTATACCAGTATTTATATTATTATTATTATTTTTTTATTTTTTTTTTTTTTTGCTCTATCACAGTCCTCCAATTCGACTGGTGATATTTATAGTGTGGGGTTCCGGGTTGCATCCTGCCTCCTTAGGAGTCCATCACTTTTCTTACTATGTGTGCCGTTTCTAGGATCACACACTTCTGCATGAGACCTGGAGCTACTTCAGCCTCTAGTTTTTCTAGATTCCTTTTCAGGGATCTTGGGATCGTGCCTAGTGCTCCTATGATTATGGGTACGATTTCCACTGGCATATCCCATATCCTTCTTATTTCTATTTTCAGATCTTGATACTTATCCATTTTTTTTCCCTCTCTTTCTCTTCAACTCTGGTGTCCCATGGTATTGCGACATCAATGAGTGATACTTTCTTCTTGATTTTGTCAATCAACGTCATTATTATTATTATTATTATTATTTTATTATTATTATTATTATTATTTATTATTATTATTTTATTCAGAAGACGAATCCTATTCACATGGAACAAGCCCACAGGAGCCACTGACTTGAAATTCAAGCTCCCAAAGAGTATAGCGGTCATTAGGAAGTAAGAGAAGTTAGAGGGAAATACAGGAATGCAGTTAAGCATAGGAAGAGCAAGAATGATAGAGAAAATGTTAAAAAACGTATTCGACTAATTCTTACCATATCCAGCGAAGTTAGAATGAGGTAACGAAGAAATATTTTTTGTGAGAATATTTGAATTTCAAATGAATGTGAATAAATCCAGGCGAACACATCTTGGGCTAAACTTCGCCACTATATCAGTTTTCGTTAGTTATCGACGAGAATATAAGTCTTTGTCGCCAATTCATTATTTTCGCACGCTCTGAGGTAGCCAGAAATTCCGACGCCAAAGATCCTGAAAAGAAATTTGATAAAAATATTATCGATAATGATAGCAATGTTTAGATACATGCAGTACTAAAAAGTCGAGTGTTAAAATTTATCGAAATATTATATTTATAGCAATAAATTCCATACATTTGACTTTCTAAGACTATTAATTTTACACAACAACAGCAACAATAATGATAATATTGAGAAGGACATTCTCATCATGTCTGCACGTATATATGGCCCCTGAACTCTTCATAAAGTATGTGACGAAATACGCATAATAACGTATCACAATTGGTTTTAAGAATAGAGTCGTAATATTATAGTTTTTTACCGGTTTTAGGAACTTTTTTTACCACGGAGACAAAAAACTGCATAATCATAATAATCACGGACATTTTAGCCAAGGGGGAATATTGGAGAAAGATTTCCGCTGATTCGTTTCAACTTCTCTTAGATCGTATATCCCGAATACGAAATAAGGATCATACGGAAATCTTCAGGAGAAAACAGTCATAATGATATACTTTTATGACCGATTTCGGATCCCTGTGTTGCTGGAGGACTAAAAGAACAAACCCCCACCACCCACCACTTCCCGAACAGCAGCTTCCCTACCCCCTCCCCACCCCTCCAAACCACCTCTCTCTTCCAGCACCCAGACACATTTGTTTCAAGTTTATTCTTCATGTTTGAAGGCATTTCTTGACTTTATTTCAAAGATAGATTAAATCTATTGACGAGAATATAAATTTACATTTGGTGTTTTGTATTTTGAATTTGACTATATTTTTAGTCGTCAGCAGTTATTTACCAGAAATAAAGGTTTTTGAGCATATATATATATATATATATATATATATATATATATATATATATATATATATATATATATATATATATATATATATTATATATATATATATATATATATATATAAAGATATATATATATAGATATATATATATATATATACTATATATATATATATATATATATATAT
>NC_061110.1:107970582-107990582 GCF_015104395.2 Macrobrachium nipponense
AAAAAAGATTTACACTTTTACACATTGCTGATATTTTTTGTGTTTGTCCGTCTGTTCATTTTGTGGATTTATTTCATTTTCTTATTGAAGTGTCTTTTTGTTTTTTTTTATGTTTCATTTGCATTCACCATTTAAATTGACTTAGTTATTTGCATTGCTTTATCATTGCACATTTAATTAAATTAACACTTGTGAATTTATTGGCATTTACTTAGAATTCTTTCAAGTTTTTATGTTTAGCACTTGTAAATTAATTTCAAATTTTCAATATTGCCTAACACTTTTAATTTTGATTTGAATTAATTTCTTGAAATTTTGTGATAAATTAATTTGATTTAATTTTACTTAATTTGATTCAAGAATTAATTAAACTTTACTTTGTTTCAGTACAGTAATTTTTCCCTGATATTGTGAATTTCACTTATAAATTTTGAATTTAATAATAAAGTTTTTGTAATTAAAATTTTTTATAAAGTAAAGGTTTTCTTTTTTTATCTTACACCATTATAAAATATATAATTATGACTATATTTATGATAGGTAGAGACATAGAGTGGTAATTGATTGCTTTCCTTCATTTAATTGAAGTGACTTAGAACCAGGGAAATACTTAGACTTCTGAAAGCAGGGAAATACTTAGAGTTTTGAAGTTGTTGATGGAGTGATGCCCTTTGATTAAATTTAATTACTTACAGATTACCTCACACCTGTTTTGATGAACTTAGTCTGATTTTCTGCAATACTGGTAAGTGTTAAGGGATCACTGTGCCTTTAGTGTGTCAGTCGTTTAAACGTGTTATGAGGGTTCAGGTGTTTTGGCTTTTGGTGAGGTAATAATTGATGCAGGTAACAGATACTTGGCCACTTAGTACCTTATTATTTAATGGTGCCCAGAGACCCGGGAAAGCAGATTCATTATCACTCTAGAATATACTGTGTGTAATATATTTTGTTAGAGAGTGACCATAGTTTTGTTTTGCATTTATTGTATTGAATTGTAAATTGATAACTTGGAGGAAAATGGCTCAGTTCAAATGTTCAGGATTTTTTAGCAGCTCCTTCCGTCAAGTTTTGTCTGAACAAACCACTCTGTCTAGAGGCACAGTGGAGCGCTTTAGCAGAGGCATGTGGTGGTTAGTGTCTACTAGTATGGTTAAAGGCACAAATAAGATGTATTGCTATGGAATCATTTGATAAACTCTGGTAGAATAACTGATGAAGATGAGTTAGAATTGGCTCAAGAGTTGTTGAATGTAGCACGTGCTGAATCTCATAAATAAGCAAGCAGAAAAGAAAGAGAAAAGTGATGCAGAGGTTAGAGCTTAGACGCATTGAAGCAGAAGAGAATTGATTAAGCTAAAAATGCTTGCTGAAGAGAGAGAATGCAAGCTGAAAGAGAGAGAATGCAAGCTGAAAGAGAAAGAATAGACAGGGAAAAACAAGAAAGAAGGGAAAGAGAAGAAGAAAAAGCAGCAGAAGAGAAAGAGAAAGAAGTAAAAGAAAAGGAAAGAGAAATCGCAGACATGAAAGAAATGGAATTAATAAAAGAGCTAGATCCACATTACCTGTAACACCGTCTAACCCTAAACAAAGGTATTTTTTTTTTCTTTTTTAAGACCCTGTATTGATGTAGTGAGAGTACTGAAGTTAATCCCTAAGTTTACTGAAGAAGCTCCAGATGAGTTTTTTGATCACTTGAGAAAGTGGCTTCAGGTATGGGATGGGCCAGAGAAAATGGTCAGTTTTGCTACAAAGTGTCTTGATTGGTAAAGGGAGAAGTGCTTATCTAGCCTTAACAGCTGATCGTGTAAAGACTACAATAGGTACTTAAACCAGTGTGCTACAGTTTACCAGAGACCCAGAGTACTACAATGAGAGATCAGAAAATTTAAGAAAAAAGATGAGAACGGAACTTCTTAGATTATGCTTACAAAGTGAAAGGTGTTTTTCAAACGTTGGAATAGAAGCTGTTAAGTAAAACTTTGAAAGAGTTAGAAGAGTTACTTGTTCTTGAAACAGTATCTTAAGGGAATTCCTGAACATATAAGAGCTTATTTAAGAGAGAGAGAAGTGAAGAAAACTTGACAAAGCCGTACACTTAGTGAAGATTAAAACAATATAATCAGTAGGCAAAACGTAATTACAATGTCAAGTACCAGAGTCAACAACGCCCAGGTTTTAAGTCTTATCCAAATAACGGAAAACAATTAATGGGAACCCTTCAAGTGATACTAAAGAGTACACAAGGTAATACAGCTCAGCAAATTAATGTGAAATCCTCATCCAGTTTTTTCAAGACAGTACAGAAAAACTTAATGTTGTCTGTTTCAAGTGTGGAAGAGTAGGACACTACAGTCAAGAGTGTTACCAGGATCAACAGCAGTCAAAACCAGTTAGTCAAGTTGTGAAACAAACTACGAAGAGCAGTGTGGGAAGGAATCAGACCTCAGAGAAGAATGAAACTAAAACAAGCTGAATGTTAGCAACCAGTGGAAATGGTCCTCTAGCAGTGATGGTTAAAGCAGTGTGGAGGCTTTTAAGCCATATATCTATGAGGGTATGCTGTCAACTCAAGAAGGAAGTATGCAGGTACAGTCAAGATATTACGTGATACAGGGAGTAACCATAGTGTGGTAGTACGTGGTTCTCACCCTCAGTTGGAGAAGAGTCACAGGAGATTTCATTATTTGAAGGGTATAGGAGGAGAGGAAGTAACTCCTATATGCCGCTTACTTACTGCATGTGAATGGTGACAGGGAATGTTGATTTTGCTGTAAAGGACTCACTAGCTGTGGAAGGTATACATGTTCTGTTGGGGAATGAAGTGGTGGTGTGCCATTTATTCCTTGTCCTGTAGTGACAGACAAAACCATTGAGATTAGTCCTACAGAAAGAGTTGAAGAAAGAATAACCCCCACCTGTTTCCTAGTGTGTAACTACCCAGAAGTATGAAGAGGACTACGACGTAAGTGAGAAACTGAGGATTTACACACCCAAGAAGGATCAAGTTAAGGATCTTGTGCTTAGAAGAAGTTATTCCAGGGAAGTGAAGTTTCCCATAGTGCTGACCAAGAAGAGATTCCCAAGAAGATGAAGAAGACGACGACGGAAGAAGAAGAACCTGATGTTCTGAAGAGACTCCGAGTAGTCAAAGTGTTGCTGAAGACAGTAGTGAAACTACAGTAGCTGAGTTAAGCAGATATTGAGAATTCAAACCCTTGAATTTGGTCAAGTGACAAGAGAGAAGCTGATGGACTTGCGAGAAGGATGCATCGTTAAAACTGATTTTCTTCTTCAGAGTTGTTGATCGAGAAGAGATGCAACAAACTCCCTACCTGTTACTATCTGAAGGAAAGGTTTGTGATGAGGAAGTATAGACCTACAGATATACCAGGAGATGCTGAATGGGGCGAATATCATCAAATTTGATTCCATATCCGTGAGAAGCAAGTGGTTGCAGTAGCTCATGAGTCTGGACATATGGGAATCAGGAAGACTGTGGAGAAGATCATGAATATTTTTTCTGGCCTGGACTCACAGAGATGTTTAGCAGGTTCTGTCGTGAGTGTCATACCTGCCAGATAGCTGGAAAAAAACCGAATGAAACCCATCAAGAAAGCCCCCTACAACCTATAGAAGTTAGAGGAGAACCCTTTAGCAAAGTGATTATAGATATGGTTGGACCATGCCGAAGGACAAAGAAAGGAAAATGAGTATTTTGTTGACATTAATGTGTCCTGTGACAAGGTATCCAGAAGCATTCCCTGTTAGAAACATATCTGCAAGATAGTTGCTGAAAAACTTGTGGAGTTTTCTCAAACAGTTTGGTATACCAGAAATTGTACAAAGTGATAGAGGAACGAACTTTACTTCCAAGTTGTTCCAGGATGTGAGAATTTGTTAGGGGTGAAAACACAACAGTTATCAACCGCTTATCACCAGAAACTCAAGGTGCCTTGGAAAGGTTCCACCAGACATTGAAAAGTATGCTGACAAAGTATTGTTCTGAGTCAGGAGAGAATGGGATGTTGGTTTACCATTAATGTTGTTTGAAGTTAGGAATGCTTTATCAAGAAAGTATGGGATTTCACCTAATGAGATGATTTTTGGAAGAGAAGTGAGAGGACCGTTGAAGATTCTTGGCAGAAAAATTGGGAAGAAAATCAAGAGGAAAGCCAAGCAGAGTATGTAAGGAAAAACTTAAGGAAGAGGTGAAAGAGATTAGAAAATTCTCTTTTAGAAAACTTGAAAAATGAGTCAACGAGAAAATGAAAAGGAGATTTGATGCTAAGACTAAGCTAGAAGTTTTAGTGTTGGTCACAAGTGTTAGTGTTCTTACCTGTCAAAGAGATCACTAATAAATTTCAAGGTCCTTACAAGATAATTCAGAAGTTAAGTGATAGAACTTATGTGATTGAAACACCAGAAAGAAGAAGAAGACAAAGGAGATCATGTGAACCTCTTGAAACCTTATTTCTCAGAAACTAAAACTGAAACTGTGTCAGTAACCCAGACAACTTTATCTACAGAAGACGATGATGGCTACGAATTAGTTAGCTGCAAGCAAGATGAATAATTCTTCAATTTTGGAAAATTTGGAGGATAAACTGAAACATCTGAGTGTTGAACAAGGTGAAGACTTAAGTGACGTAATTAGAAGTTTTCCAGAAATTTTTTCAAGATGTGCCTAGACGTACTGATCTGACCAAGCATGAAATCAAGATTCAAGAAGATGGAAAACCTTTCAAGCAAAGAGCCTATCGCTTATCACCGTATCATCGAGATGTTTTGAAGAAGGAAGTTGAGTATTTGCTGCAACATGGATTAGCA
The DNA here is from genome assembly GCF_015104395.2 of Macrobrachium nipponense. Taxonomy (NCBI): domain Eukaryota; kingdom Metazoa; phylum Arthropoda; class Malacostraca; order Decapoda; family Palaemonidae; genus Macrobrachium; species Macrobrachium nipponense. Next base: position 107,975,413 of record NC_061110.1, read on the forward strand.
GAAACCAGTTCAAGTCACTTCAGTTTCTCCATGTGTGTTGGTGAAGAAACCAGATGGTTCATTTAGGATGTGTACTGATTATAGGAAGCTGAATTCTATCAGTGTGGCTGATAATTATCCTTTGCCTCTTATAGATCAGTTACTTGATAATATTGGCAGGCCAAGTTTGTTTCAAGATAGACTTGTTGAAAGGATATTATCAAATTCCCTTAGATGAGAATGCGAAGCTGCTGTCAGCTTTTATTACTCCTTTTGGACTATATCAGTATACTATTCTGCCGTTTGGTCTGATGAATGCACCCGCAACATTTCAAAGAGTGATGGATCAACTTTTAGGATCAATAGAAGGAGTAGGTGTATACCTAGATGACATCGTGATTTACTCTACAACGTGGGAAGAACATCTGAAGATTCTGAAGAAAGTTTTCAAGAAACTACAAGAAGCAGGATTAACAGTCAACTAGAGAAGAGTGAGTTTGGAAAGGCAACTGTACAGTATCTTGGGTTGGGTTTAAGTTGGGAAAGGCCTTCTTGCTCCAGTAAATGCTAATGTAGAAAGGTATCCGTAAGGCTACCCCACCTACTACCAGGAAACAGCTACAGAGATTTTTGGGGATGGCTGGTTTCTATCGTCATTTTTGCCCAAATTTCTCAGCCGTAGTAGCTCCCCTGACAGACTTAACTAGTCCCAAAGCTAAGTTTATTTGGACTCCAGAGTGTCAAGAATCCTTTGAGAAGGTAAAAGCCATTTTAACTTCAAGACCAGTACTTCAAAGCTCCAGACTTCGACAAGAAATTTGTGATACAAGTTGATGCGTCAGACTGTGGTGTTGGAGCTATTCTACTTCAAGAAGATGAAAAATAATATCTACCATCCTGTATGCTTCATGTCTACAAAATTGAAAAAACATCAGAAAGTATATCGACAATCGAGAAGGAAACTTTAGCCTTAACCCTCTTACGCGGAGCCCTAAACATCAAAACGTCTCCCGTATGCCGGGCCTGGTTTGGAGTGAGCGCGGAACCGGAAAAAATATTTTTTCAAAAAATTACAGCGCGCGTACTTTTGAAGATTAAGAGTTCATTTTTGGCTCCTTTTTTTGTCATTGCCTGAAGTTTAGAATGCAACCATCAGAAATGAAAAATAATATCATTATCATATGTAAATAATGCGATATATGGTAGCGAAAAAAAAACAATTCATACATAATTGTATTCAAATCACGCTGTGGCAGAAAAACGGTCAAAGCTAACCAGTTAACTTTGTTTTGCGTTGTATTGTACACTAAATTGCGATCATTTTGATATATAATACATTGTAAAAACAATAAAAGCAACACCGGAAAATATTATCACAAAATGATGTACGAATTCGTAACGCGCGGACGCAAAAAAATATTTTTTTCAAAAATTCACCGTAATTCTAAATAATGTTCTAGAGACTTCCAATTTGTTTCAAAATTAAGACAAATGATTGAATAATACGATACTGTAAGAGTTTAGATTATAATTGCAGATTTCGACCATTTCGGACGAGTTAAATTGACACGAATGTCGAAATTTTAATATATATATTTTTTCATATGCACATATTTCGAAGATGGAAAAATGCTACAACCTTCAAATTATTTTGTATTGTATTCTTCATGAATTTGCGCACATTTTGATATATTGAAACTCTATAAAAAAGGCTAATATGAAAAGGAGCAAATTAGTAGGATAATGCATGTACGTATTTCGGAGACTTGCGGCCGCGAATCGGCGCGCGGAGTGAAGTATATATTTTTCAAAAATTCACCATAAATCACAATATTGTTTTAGAGACTTCAAATTGTTTCAAAACTGAAGAAAAATGACGGAATATTTCTAGGCCGTAAGAGTTTTAGCTTACAATTGCGTTTTTTCAACTATTTCGGTAGAGTCAAATTGACCGAACGTGGTTTTTTTTCTATTTATCGTGATTTATATGCAAATATTTCGAAAAAAGAGAAAAGCTACAAGCTTCAATCATTTTTAGTTGTATTCTACATGAAATTGCGCACATTTTCATATATAAAACTTTATGTAACAGCTAATTTTAAATGGTGCAAACATTTCGACAATTGCACAAAAAAATTCTGATTTTTTCGGAAGAGTTACCGCGCGAACGTAATTTTTTTTTTCATAAATTCACCATAAATCGAAATATTGTGCTAGAGACTTCCAAGTCGTTGCAAAATGAAGGTAAATGATTGAATATTACTAGAATATAAGATTTTTAGCTTACAATTGCGTTTTTCGACCATTTCGGTAGAGTCAAAGCTGACGAAAGTTGAAATTTTTGCACTTAAACGTTATTTATATGAAAATATTTCAAAAATGATTAAAGCTACAACCATGGGTTGTTTTTTGTTGTATTGTGCATGAAATTGCGCACATTTCCATATATAAAACTTTATGTAACGGCAAATTTAAAAGGGTGCAAAACATTAGGACAATCGCACGAAAAAATTTATCGGAAGAGTTATCGCACGAACGTAAGGAAAAAGTTTGTTCATAAATTCACCATAAATCGAAATATTGTGCTAGAGACGTCCAATTTGTTGCAAAATAAAGGCAAATGATTGAATATACTATAATCTAAGAATTTTAGCTTACAATTGCGTTTCTCCGACCATTTCTGTAGAGTCAAAGTTGACCGAAGGTTGAAATTTTTGAAATTTTTGCACTTATCGTTATTTATATGAGAATATTTCAAAATTGATAAAAGCTACAATCATGAGTATTTTTTAGTTGTATTGTGCATGAAATTGCGCACATTTCAATATATAATAACTTCATGTAAAGGATAATTTAAAATGGTGCAATAATTATGTCAAAGTGACGAAATAATTTCCGAGATGTGTCACTGATACTTTTGTAGTGCGATAAGAAAGAAATTCGCGCTTGCGCGCCTGCGTAGCGATTGTAAACAAAACAACGCCTTGATCCGTGAACTCCCAGCATCCCCCAAGGCGCGTGATACAAAAGTTTGTTTTCGGCTGGTAGGCCTATAAAGTTATTTTTCCGCGAATTTTTAAAAAAACAAAAAAAACTTTTTGAGCCGACGTATGATACGTCCAATCGGCATACGGGAGACATTTTTGACTCGACGTTTAATACGTCCAATCGCGTAGAGGTGGGTTAATCACCGCATTGAAAAAATTGAATTTTTTTTTTTTTTTTTTGAATGTATGTGAATAGACCTAGGAATGAAGAAATTGTAGTGTTTTCTGATCACAATCCACGTCATTTATCCAGAAAATGAAAAATCACAATCAAGACTGACCAGGTGGTCTTTGTGCCTGCAACAGTATAACTTAAGAGTGCGCACATTATGTTGGCAAAAACAATGTAGTTGCTGATTATTTTATCTCGTTGCGAATCGTTGGATTCAACACCGTGATAAAAAATCTTCTGGGGGGAGGTATATTATATATTGCTACTTTCAAAATGCATGTTTTTCCCCTCTTTGAAATGTCTGTAGATTGTTGTAACATTTTTTCAGATTCCTAGATAGCTTAGAATAGGATGTTTTTTAAAATGTGTGTTCAGATTTCGCATTAACGTCTTGTAAAAGAAAATATATAACGTAAAGAGAGAGATCCTTGTCTTTTCAAAGCTGCAAATGTTTAACTTTTATGTCAGCACTTTGAAATTAGAGTCTGCGAGATCCGTTTGCGTCCCTGCTCTGTCAGCGGCGTTTGATAATGAGCTCGACTCTTTTACGTGGTCATCAAAACATGTCAATCTTAATTATCGTTTACCCTCCGTTTTCAATCGGTACGTATCTGTTGAGCAGTCTTGTCTTGTACGTGTAGTATTTGCCAAGTCCCACGTGGATGTGCACATTATGTGTGTAAGATTGCGTCAGATTTCAGAACTTTCGAGAAGCTTCGTGCCTAGAACGTTTTGAGACATCAGCTCTGTCATTTCCATAAAGGAAGAGATTTTCATTCGATCTTAAGACCTCGAGGCAGTTAGATCTCCCTCTCTCTCTCTCGCTCTCTCTCTCTCTCACTCGACATCGAGATTAAATTAACGTAACGTAAATTTGGTCACTCATATTGTGAGAATTGTATATTTGATATTTCTTAGAATTTATTTAGTTTTATTTTTTAATTTCTTTTGTGGATCTGAACAAACATTTCGTAACGGCGCCTTGTTTTTTTGTGAAAGTGTAATTTACAAGAGAAGAAAAGAAGTTGGTATACCAAAAAAAGGTAAAGTGTGTTATATTTTTATTAGTTGCAACTAATAATTGGGTTAGGAACCAAAGTTGGGGGAAGGTTAGGAACAGTGAATAGAAAACTAATCAATGGATAGGGAGTGTGTTTAATTAATAATTGATAGGAACTGTTGTCTGTTACGAAGGTTGGTAAAAACTGTTGGTTAGTGTTTTTGAATGAAAAAGATTTACTTTTACACATTGCTGATATTTTTTGTGTTTGTGTCTGTTCCATTGTTTGTGCATTTATTCATTTTCTTATTGAAGTGTGTCTTTTGTTTTATTTTTGTTTTCATTTGTCATTCACCATTTAATTTGACTTAGTTATTTTCATTGCTTTAATCATTGCACATTTAATTAAATTTAACACTTGTGAATTTATTGGCATTTACTTAGAATTCTTTCAAGTTTTATTATTGTTTAGCACTTGTAAATTAATTTCAAATTTTCAATTATTGCCTAACACTTTTGAATTTTGATTGAATTAATTTTCTTGAATTTTGTGATAAATTAATTTTGATTAATTTTACTTAATTTGATTCAAGAATTAATTAACTTTACTTTGTTTTCAAGTAACAGTAATTTTCCCTGATATTGTGAATTTCACTTATAAATTTTGAATTTAATAATAAATTTTTGTATTTAAAATTTTTATAAGTGTTTTTTTTTATCTTACACCAGTATAAATATATATAATTATGACTATATTTATGATAGGTAGAGACATAGAGTGGTAATTGATTTGCTTTCCTTCAATTTAATTGAAGTGACTTAGAACCAGGGAAGTACTTAGACTTCTGAAATCAGGGAAATACTTAGAGTTTTGAAAGTTGTTGATGGAGTGATGCCCTTTGATTAATTTAATCACTACAAGATTACCTCACACCTGTTTTTGATGAACTTAGTCTGATTTTCTGCAATACTGGTAAGTGTTAAGGGATCACTGTTGCCTTTAGTGTGTTCAGTCGTTTAAACGTGTTATGAGTTCAGGTGTTTGGCTTTTGGTGAGGTAATTAAAATTGATGCAAGTAACCAGATACTTGGCACTTCGTAACAATATATATATATATATATATATATATATATATATATATATATATATATATATATATATATATATACATATATATATATATATATATATATATATATATATAATATTATATATACATATATATATATATATATATATATATATATATATATATATACTATATGTATTATATATATATATTTATATTTTCTTTCGTCTTTTCATTAATAATAATTTTTGTTGTGAAAATTTGTGTAAAACTTCATGATATTAAATTGTATATGCTCCCGTGTTGTTTCAAAATGTATTGTTTTTTTCTGGAAGAATCACTTGTTTACTGCGGGTATACCTTCAAGGTGTGTGGCTAGCCTATGACTCCTCCTCCTCTCTGTAGAGTGAAATCGCCCTTATGGCTAATCTGGTAGTGTCAGTTTGTATATTAAGCCTTCTTTTGGCTATGTTGTTTTTTTGTAAAATCAGTATGCCTCAGTAAAGGGTCCGAATAGGACCGAAAGTAACTCGGGCTATCTCGCTTTTGCATTTTTTTCTTTGTGGCAAAAAAAACCTTTATATATAGTATATATATATATATATATTATATATATATATATATATATATATATATATATATAATATATATATATATATATATATATATATATATATATATATATATACACATATTAGCGATATTTAAAAATAAAATTATATAAATCATGAAAAAACTTTCAAAAATAGTCGTGATATATATATATATATATATATATATATATATTATATATATATATATATATATATATATATATATATATATATATATATATATATAGCATGCCTATGTTATGTGATATACATGTGACAAAGTATGCAGATTTTGATGCCAAGTGCCGAATGAAGTAGGTTAGGACTTTATTAAATCAACGTATCAATAATTCACTGAATCTAATAGAGCCTTTTATTCGAAATCAATATCAAATGTGAAAACAGTTATTTTGAAAGCTTTTATTTCGTGATGGTGAAAGGTTAATAATATTGCAAGCTGGCATTGGAGATAACTGTAACAATGATCATTTCTCTCTCTTTGTAATTGCATTTACAGAAATAAAATTTTCGTCATATATGAAAGAGTGAGAGAATCATGACTATAAATAACGAGAAGACTATTCTGAAAAAAAGAAGAAAAAGCAAACACAAGAGCAAATAAAAATCAGAAATCAAAATAAGAAGAAAAAATTAACAACATTTTTGTGTTTTGCTCATTGCGTGAATGTTTTATGATACGGCGAAGATGTTAGATTTGCTGATTCAGTGTATTTTCCAGACAACGATGCTTTTTGTTGAACGGGTAGTATAATAATAATAATAATAATAATATAATAATAATAATAATATAATAATAATAATAATAATACTTAGGAAGCAGACCCTATCTCAAGCATACTTTATTAAAAGTAATGGCTACTTCAGCAGCGTTACAATTTTAGTCATTCTTCTCAATATCCCGAATAGCGGCTCTTTCCGTGCTACTTAGACAGGCTAGTAGAGCGCCTATGGAGGTCATGATCAAATACAGTCAAAATTGGTGTATATATTTGAATTTTACAGATAAACTATGATACCATAGTTATCAAAGTCATTAACGATCTCTCTCTCTCTCTCTCTCTCTCTCTCTCTCTCTCTCTCTCTCTCTCTCTCTCTCTCTCTCTCTTTCTTGAAGCAAGCGAGCTTTCGTCAGGAGCTGCCAGACATCCTCGGGCTGGGAAGCTGATGGTGGACTGATCTTGGAGCTTGTTGTTGTTGTTGTTGTTGCTGTTGTTGTATTAAGCCAACACTTCTTGTTGGCACGGGCCTTTCCCTTGTTCGTCCCGTAGGTGATCTGAAAAGATTCATTAGGTTCATGGTTAGTTTTATGAAATTGGAAATATTTTTAGTTGTAGAGATAGGAGTGAACGCAGTAGAAGTTTGAAAGCATGTAAGGCTTTCGAATATTAGAGAAGCGGTGCAGGTGGGGTTGTCCAACCCTTTACTCCCTTGGGTCCCTGCGGGAGGATTTCAGTGGTAGGTAAAGTTTAAAAGAATGATAGTGGATGATGTGGATAGAGCCTTACAGTGAGGGGATGTGATGAGGGTGGTTGATGTCACTTTTAGTTTATTTACCTTGGTGGAGGTAGGTTGTAGAGCATCTGGGCATGCTCTTCTAAGTTTTCAATGATTGTCTTTGTGACTGTGGCAGCTGCATGCTCAGCATCTTGTGCAAGTAAATCAGTTTGTGCTGCACCTCTTAGCTGTGCTGTTTCTCTGCATTCCAGCAGGTAGTGAAGGAGTGGTTGCTGTGTTTCTTCTTGACAGTGTTCACATGGTCTGACACTGTTTTCCACGATATCCTAGTAGGCTTTATATCCTAGCCTGAGTCTCTGGATGATCACAGCGTGGTTGGAGGCCCTCCAGCAGGCTGTGAAGTTTCTTGAATATACTGCAGCTCCTGTAGTTTGATTCTCAGGATCTACAGTGCCATCGGTGTAGTATGTTTGTGCCCCTATGGTCTCAGTGTTTCTGATTGCTTCATAGGCTGCCGCTCTTAGCTCTTCTCTTGTGCAGCCTTCTTGTGCTATTGGCAGGCTTGTGTATTTATATATTGCAGTGTCCTTCTTCCAGGGTGGTAGTTGTTGTGTGCCCTGTGTTGTGTCTGGACCTAGCTGCAGCAGTGTCTCTGCCATGCCTAGACTCTTGATGTTGTCACTTTGGTCCTTACCATAGGAACTCGGACTTTGATCTTGGAGCGGTGTCCGTCCTCTTTTATATTTGGGGTTGACAGCAGGGGGTCTGCCCATTGCTGATCTACTATTGGCTGGTGGCGGTAGGTCTTCGTTTTCATTGGTAGCTTGAACCAGGTCTCAAGCCACTTTCCATGCGTTGATGGTTGCGATGCTGTAAGTCCTGCAGCCGCCTTGACCTCCTTAGCGGCCCGGTTACGTTGATGGGCATTTCGCTACGCTGCGGGACGTCACAGTTAACTTGATTATGGTTGGCTGCAGGAGTATCTCGTTCAGGGGCGTTGTCTTCCGTGAAGTTGTCATGCTCGGTGGTGTCATTGTTGGTGGCAGGTCTTCTCATACTCGTAGGGTGGAGTGTAAAGGAAATTTAGAAATTTTCTTATAAAATAAAATTTAGTATATAACTCTAGTCGCTAGAGGGCAGGGCATTTTGGAATCCTTAGAATTTTGTTATTTCTTGATTCCTTGGGTTTTCTTTATTCAAAATTTTACTTCGTGTGGTGGTTTTTCTACTTCAACCAGTCTGCTTTTGAGCAACACAACAAACGTAAGAATTGTAAAATCAACCATCAGTGCAGTGAAAAAATTTGTTTTAATATCAATTATAGCTTAATGTGCCACAGTTGGGTAATTGCTTCTTTTCCGTGTCTTTTCAGCCGTATTGACAGGTGTGGGACCCTAGTCAAGCAAGGTTTTATGATTGTCATGTAAATAATTCACGCCCAAGTCATGCTGAAAATAATGGACAGTGCCTAGACGGATATTTGGACAGTGCTTAGAAGGATATATGAGATAGCATAACGTACCTTGAAGTCCAGCTACGTCGTATGTTCTCCTCTTGGATATGCTATTCCTCTCCTGTTAAATGTTCAGTGTTCTTGATCTTCGGCTTGACCTTCAAGATTAGATGCCATTCACCATTCTCATATCATACTGCAAGAGTGGTTCGATTTTCAAATAATTTGAAGACCCCTGCTTGGAACACCGGCAACGAATGTACTTATTGTCTCTTATACACCATTTAATGCCTAAGTTGAGTATCGTATGTATTTAGTTGATAATTATATATAATTACTTTTTATATGTTGGCTTTTTATCCCATTCATTGTTTTCTTCTATGTTTGCCATTTATTGTGATCCCTTCTTCCTGTCGAACCTCAGATTTCTAGCTTTCTCTCTCCCTTAAATATTACCTTCTCCCTTACATTTGGTGCCCAGACCCGGGATTACATGTTGGCATTCATGGGGAAACATTGTTTGGCATAAACAAGACTGAAATAGAACGTATATTATCCAATTTGGGCACTCAAGTTTAGCACTTATTTTTGGTTAGGATTTGGAATTTTGTTTGTGTGTTCTCACGAGTATAGGTACTTGTGAAGTGGAATAGGCTTTCAGAGTTCTGGCGGGTTCATGTATCCCAGGTTCCCTAGTACTAGTGCTGTTTACCGAGGATTTCCTGTTAGGTTAGGTAAGATATACCCCTTACCTGAGTGAGGTTAGTGAAGCTGTTTTAGTCAATTATAGGATAGATACTGTTAGATATTTTCTTGTATTTGTCTTGGTGTAAGCTAATCCCTCGAAGCTTTTAAACTGTGATAAGAATGAACTTATCTTTTACTGAATTTAGGTGGTAGTTCTATCTGAATAATCAGTGCTTTAGTGTAGATGAGTGAATAATTGAGATTTGGCGTGAGTCTTAATTATAATCGTAATATTTTTTTTTCTTATACAATTTTTTTTCACCATTATTAAACATGGCTAGTTCCCTGAGTGAATTAACTTTTGAGTTTTGGATTAACATTGGTAAAGAGTTACAGTTGAGTGGCAAGGAATTAATGACTTTTGCTGATACCAAATTTAAGGAAAGACTGAGCATAGAAAATAAAAGGATAGAACGAGAAGAGATGAAAGAAAAGGAGAACCGTGAAAGGGAGGATAGATTATTAGATAGAAACAGTAAGAAAGAAGAGGAGGACAGGAAACTAGAATATGAAAGACTTGAATTAGAAAATATAAAGTTAAGTAGCCTCCATAGTGTTAGTCCACAGTCTACTAATGCTCAGGATAGTTTCTCCGTTGCTATTCCTAAATTGAAACTGTATGAAAGTGGTAAAGACATTACAGCTTATCTGATAAGGTTTGAAAATTTAGCAAAGCTGAGTGGATGGCCTAAGGAATTATGCGCACCTAGGTTAGCTCTTTTATTGTCGGGTGATGCACTTAATGTTTACTCTACTCTACCTGATGAGATTTGCAAGGATTATGATAAATTAAAAGATGCTATTTTGAAAGCATTTCGTAAAACTACAGAACAGTATCGTAGAGAATTTAGGTATGCTAAATTTAAAGATGAAAATTTTATGCAGTATCTTACTAACCTTTACCGCCTCTTTGACTTTTGGATAGATAGTGCTAAAATTGACAAGAACTATGACAGTCTGAGAGATTTCATTGTAACCGACCAATTTATGTCTGCCATTCCTAAATATATTAGGTTATTCCTTATGGAACAAGGTTTTACTAATGCTACAGAAATGGCAAGAAAGGCTGATTTATATTGTGGAGCTCATGATTGCTATCCTAACAGAACTAGAGAAAAAATAGCAATAAATCTTTGAGTAAGAAAGTCAAAATGGAACAAAAACCAGAAACCAAAGCTACCTTCATTCCAACTAAAGATAAAATTCAAATGAAGAGTCCAATTTGCTTCACTTGTGGTGACCGTGGACATTATGCAAAAAATTGTCCCAAGTCTCCCAAAGCAGAGGAGGTAATTAAGAGGTGTTTAACAGGTAATGATCGTAATCTTGGCCCCTTCTGTGCAGGTAAAGTTAATGGACTTAATGTTTCTACAATTTTGAGAGATACAGGTTGTACTTGCATCATGGTGTCAGACAAAATTTTTCCAAATATCCAACCTGATAAACTACCTAAATGTACAGTTTCTGATTACCTAGGACGAAAAAATTATTTTCCTGTTACTCGAGCGTTTCTTGATTGTCAATTTTTTAAGGGGTGGACAGATGTAGTAGTTGCACCTATTGATTGTTGTTCGGTTATGAATGGTAATGTTAAAGGAGCTACTATGCCAAATTCTAAAGATACTTTCCATGCTGCGAGAGAAAAGTGCGATCCAGTATCTGTAGTCACCAGATCTAAGTCTAGTAAGGAATCTAAAAGAATTCCTGTACATCCTTTGTTACTACCTGCTGTAAAAGATTTAAACATTAATAACAGTGATTTTGTGAAATATCAAGAAGAGTGTGCTACTTTGAAGGATATTAGGGATCAGGTTAAGGATGGTACAGTTTTCACTCGTAAAAATCATACGTACACTTTTGAATATGACAATAACATTTTATTAAAGAGAATCTTAGACTCGACTAATAGTCAACTTGCGGGCAAGTCTTTTCCAGTCGTACCTAACCAGCTTAGGAATATAGTCTTAGAAGTAGCTCATGAGTCCCCCTTCTCAGGCCATTTTTCTCATAGAAAAACTTATCAGAAAATTTCTTCACTTTACTTCTAGCCAGGCATGACTGTTGACATTTATGACTTTTGTAGGAGTTGTGATGTATGTCAGAGGTTTGCTTCAAAGGGTAGGCTAAAAAAGGCAGAACTAGTTAAAATGCCTGTGATTTCCGTACCTTTTGAGAAAGTAGCAGTGGATATCGTTGGGCCTATAAAGCCAAGATCATCTTCAGGTTGCTCTTATTTATTAACTCTTGTAGATTATGCTACTTCCTTTCCAGAAGCAGTCCCCCTAAAAAATATAACTTCTATAGATATAGCAGAGGCACTAGTGACCATCTTCTCTAGGGTAGGAATTCCTAAAGTCATCGTTTCCGACAGAGGGGCTCAATTCACTTCATCCTTGATGGGTAAGGTGTATGAGCTAATTGGTATAAAACATGGGTTTACCACTCCGTACCATCTGATGGCTAACGGCAAAATAGAGAGACAGCACTCCATCCTAAAATCTATTTTAAAGAAGTTATGCTATCTTAGACCTAACGAATGGGATAGGTATCTTCCTTGTGCTCTTTTTGCAATGAGAGAGATTCCTACAGACACTAGCGGTTTCTCTCCATTTGAACTTTTATATGGGCGCCAAGCTCGAGGTCCATTGGGCATATTACATGAATTGTGGTCAAATGGAAAGATTTCGGATAATACGCAAACTTGCTACCAATTTCTTCTTGATCTTCGTTCGAGACTAGAAGAGACTGCTCAAATTGCAGCAGAAAATACAAAAGAAACTATAAAACTTACTTTGATGCTCATAGTTCTAATAGATCTTTTGTTACAGGTGATGAAGTTCTAGTAATGCTGCCGGATACGTATAACAAGCTGTTATTAGCTTGTCAAGGTCCTTACAAAGTTCTAAGAAAACTAAATAAAATAGATTATGTTTTGGATGTTAAAGGAAAAGCTAAAGTTTTCCATGTTAATCTTTTAAAGAAGTATGTTAGAAGATCTATGTTTTGCTTGAATACTTTTGATGGTTTATTATCTAGAGAAGTACTAGAAGAGGTTACTTCATCTAATGTGATGGTTAACTTTTGGATTGTTGAAGATTCTTCTGATACAGAACTACCAACAGTAGGTTCTGAAACTCCTTTAGGTTCTGAAACTTCTAAAGATCTTTACCAACTTGGTGAATCTTTAACTAGTCCAATGATTACAGAATTAAAAGTAATTTTAAGTAAATTTTGAAAGATTTTCTTAGATATCCCTGGGTGTACTTCTACGGTTATGCATACAATTAGACTTAAGACTAATGAACCTCTAAAATCAAGGCTTTACCCTGTTCCTGTCCATTTGAGTAATGAATTTGAATGTGAAGTTAATAATTACTTAAGCTAGGTATCATAGAACCTTCTGATTCCCCTTATTGTAATCCGGTTGTCCTGATTAAGAAACCTGATGAGACTTATAGGATAGCACTAGATTTCCGTGCATTGAATTCAATAACTGTCTTTGATTGTGAGCCAATGCCAATAATTGATAAAGATTTCTTTAAGTTTACAGGTGCCATTTACTTTTCAGAAATATATATCACTAAAGCTTACTACCAAATTGTTTTGCATCCGAATAGCCGTCAATATACTGCTTTCCAGACCTCTAAAGGATTGATGCAATTCACTAGGATGCCTTTTGGGTTATCCACTGCTTGTGCTTCGTATATCAGACTTATGAGAAGAGTTTTTGAGTGTGTCAAGGGAATAAGTTTATACTTTGATAACATACTTATTTTCTCAAAGGACTGGCCAGAACACCTTCAGATTTTGAATAATGTATTAACTTCACTTGAGATACATGGTTTAACTGCTAAGCCATCGAAATGTCGTTTTGGTTTGCCTTCCATAACCTACTTAGGTTTTAAGATTTCTAAGAATTGTATTTATCCAGATCCAGATAAGTGCAGTAAAATCATGGAAATTAATTATCCTAAGTGCAAGAAAGAACTTCAGTCCTTTTTAGGTACTTGCAATTTTTATAAAAGATTTATCCCTAATGTTTCATCAATTACTTCTGACCTCTCAAATTTACTAAAGAAAAACCAGCCCGATAAATTTGAGTTATCTATTGACCTTAAACGGCAGTTTGACACCCTGAAGCATTATTTTGAATCTGATCTAGTTTTAAGATTACCTGACATAACAAAAACTTTTGTTGTTCCCAGTGACGCCTCCCAGAATTGCATTGGAGCTGTTTTACTGCAGTATTGGAATAACGTTCCCCATCCAATAACTATGCTGGAAGAAAATTAAATAAATCCGAACTAAATTATTCAGTTATTGAAAAGGAATGTTTAAGTTTGGTTTTTGCCATTAAGAAATTTGAATATTACCTTGTCGGTGTAAACATTTCATTGTTGAATGTGACCACAGACCTTTGTCTTACCTTGAACATTTTAAAGGCAAGAATGGGAGATTGTTACGTTGGTCACTATATTTACAGCAATACAAATATACTGTAGTGTATATTAAGGGAATAGACAATATCTTGGCTGATTTCTTAAGTAGATGCTGGGTATAATGAGAATCTTTAATAGAATTTGAATATCAATATAATGACTTATATTTGTCTTAATGCGGGGGTATGTAAAGGAAATTTAGAAATTTTCTTATAAAATAAAATTTAGTATATAACTGTAGTCGCTAGAGGGCAGGGCATTTTGGAATCCTTGGAATTTTGTTATTTCTTGATTCCTTGGGTTTTCTTTATTCAAAATTTTACTTCGTGTGGTGGTTTTTCTACTTCAACCAGTCTGCTTTTGACCAACACAACAAACGTAAGAATTGTAAAATCAACCATCAGTGCAGTGAAAAAATTTGTTTTAACATTAATTATAGCTTAACGTGCCACAGTTGGGTAATTGCTTCTTTTCCGTGTCTTTTCAGCCGTATTGACAGGTGTGAGACCCTAGTCAAGCAAGGTTTTATGATTGTCATGTAAATAATTCACGCCCAAGTCATGCTGAAAATAATGGACAGTGCCTAGACGGATATTTGGACAGTGCTTAGAAGGATATATGAGATAGCATAACGTACCTTGAAGTCCAGCTACGTCGTATGTTCTCCTCTTGGATATGCTATTCCTCTCCTGTTAAATGTTCAGTGTTCTTGATCTTCGGCTTGACCTTCAAGATTAGATGCCATTCACCATTCTCATATCATACTGCAAGAGTGGTTCGATTTTCAAATAATTTGAAGACCCCTGCTTGGAACACCGGCAACGAATTTACTTATTGTCTCTTATACACCATTTAATGCCTAAGTTGAGTATCGTATGTATTTAGTTGATAATTATATATAATTACTTTTTATATGTTGGCTTTTCATCCCATTCATTGTTTTCTTCTATGTTTGCCATTTATTGTGATCCCTTCTTCCTGTCGAACCTCAGATTTCTAGCTTTCTCTCTCCCTTAAATATTACCTTCTCCCTTACAAGGAGAAATTCTTCCAGCGTCGTATTTAGTGTAGGTTTTACTTACTCCTGCAGCCAACCATAATCAAGTTAGCCGTGACGTCCCGAAGAGTAGCGAAACGCCCATCAACGTAACCGGGCCACTAAGGAGGTCAAGGCGGCTGCAGGACTTACAGCAT
>NC_061110.1:107995582-107998082 GCF_015104395.2 Macrobrachium nipponense
CGTAATTAGAACGATATGAAAAACCCCGTCTACCATGTGGCCAATTCGAGCGTTTGACAGAACGTAGCCTTTTGTTTATGAATAATTAGCACATCGAACCGTGATCCATTTATATATCAATTCAAGCTACAAATGTCCTTTAATATCTAAAATTCACTTTACTCCAAATGATATATTTTCATATATGTACCGAAGGGGAATTTTTTAATTGATAATAATTTCGTCCCCCCATGGGATCGAAACCACCGTCCAAGTGGACGGGGACGAAATCAGGACGTCAGTGCGCCAATCAATCAGCCAACAGAGACGCTATAAGTTTTCATATCGATTCTGACCTTACAAATCACCCTCGATCTGGATGCATTCGTAATAGAATCGATATGAAACCCCGTCTACCATGTTGGCCAATTCGAGCGAGTTTTGAAACTACAGAACGTATCCTTTTGTTAGCCTTTAATATTATCACAAATGCGAACCGTGATCCCCCCATTTATATATCAATCAAGGCTACACAAATGTCCTTTAATACTGAAATTCACTGCCCTCCCAAATGATATATTTTCATATATGTACCGCAAGCCGGGGCATGTTTTTTAATTGATAATATTTCGTCCCCCCATGGGATCCGAACCACCGTCCCGAACCAAGTGGACGGGACGAAATCAGGACGGTCAGTGACGCTATCCAATCAGCCAAACAGAGACGCTATAAGTTCATATCGATTCTGACCTTACAAATCACCCTCGATCTTGGATGCATTCGTAATTAGAATCGATATGAACCCCGTCTACCATGTTGACCAATTCGAGCGTTTGACAGAAACGTAGCCTTTTGTTATGAATAATTATCACATCGAACCGTGATCCATTTATATATCAATTCAAGCTACGAAATGTCCTTTAATATCTAAATTCACTTTACCTCCCAAATGATATCATTTTTATATAGTACCGAAGGGGAATTTTTTAATTGATAATAATTTCGTCCCCCCATGGGGATCGAACCACCGTCCAAGTGGACGGGGACGAAATCAGGACGGTCAGTGACGCATACCAATCAGCCAACAGAGACGCTATAAGTTCATATCGATTCTGACCTTACAAATCACCCTCGATCTGGATGCATTCGTAATTAGAATCGATATGAAACCCCGTCTACCATGTTGGCCAATTCGAGCGTTTGACAGAACGTAGCCTTTTGTTATGAATAATTATCACATCGAACCGTGATCCATTTATATATCAATTCAAGCTACAAATGTCCTTAATATCTAAATTCACTTTACCTCCCAAATGATATATTTTCATATATGTACCGAAGGGGAATTTTTTAATTGATAATAATTTTCGTCCCCCATGGGATCGAACCACCGTCCAAGTGGACGGGACGAAATCAGGACGGTCAGTGACGCTATCCAATCAGCCAACAGAGACGCTATAAGTTCATATCGATTCTGACCTTACAAATCACCCTCGATCTGGATGCATTCGTAATTAGAATCGATATGAAACCCCGTCTACCATGTTGGCCAATTCGAGCGTTTGACAGAACGTAGCCTTTTGTTATGAATAATTATCACATCGAACCGTGATCCATTTATATATCAATTCAAGCTACAATGTCCTTTAATATCTAAATTCACTTTACCTCCCAAATGATATATTTTATATATGTACGAAGGGGAATTTTTTAATTGATAATAATTTCGTCCCCCCATGGGATCGAACACCGTCAAGTGGACGGGGACGAAATCAGGACGGTCAGTGACGCTATCCAATCAGTGGTTCGATCCCATGGGGGGACGAAATTATTATCAATTAAAAAATTCCCCTTCGGTACATATATGAAAATATATCATTTGGGAGTAAAGTGAATTTAGATATTAAAGGACATTTGTAGCTTGAATTGATATATAAAATGGATCACGGTTCGATGTGATAAATTAT
Source organism: Macrobrachium nipponense (assembly GCF_015104395.2). Classification (NCBI taxonomy): domain Eukaryota; kingdom Metazoa; phylum Arthropoda; class Malacostraca; order Decapoda; family Palaemonidae; genus Macrobrachium; species Macrobrachium nipponense. The sequence continues at coordinate 107,997,529 of NC_061110.1, forward strand.
TCATAACAAAAGGCTACGTTCTGTCAAACGCTCGAATTGGCCAACATGGTAGACGGGGTGGGGTTTCATATCGATTCTAATTACGAATGCATCCAGATCGAGGGTTGATTTGTAAGGTCAGAATCGATATGAACTTTATAGGCGTCTCTGTTGGCTGATTGGATAGCGTCACTGACCGTCCTGATTTCGTCCCCGTCCCACTTGGACGGTGGTTTCGATCCCATGGGGGGACGAAATTATTATCAATTAAAAAAAATAAAAAATTTCCCTTCGGTACAATATATGAAAATATATCATTTGGGAGGTAAAGTGGAATTTAGATATTAAAGGACATTTGTAGCTTGAATTGATATATAAATGGATCACGGTTCGATGTGATAATTATTCATAACAAAAGGCTACGTTCTGTCAAACGCTCGAATTGGCCAACATGGTAGACGGGGTTTCATATCGATTCTAATTACGAATGCATCCAGATCGAGGGTGATTTGTAAGGTCAGAATCGATATGAACTTATAGCGTCTCTGTTGGCTGATTGGATAGCGTCACTGACC
>NC_061110.1:108008082-108013082 GCF_015104395.2 Macrobrachium nipponense
TACAGAAAACCAACGTTCTCACTTTCATATATTCATTACTTTAGCTATCATGACAATACTATCAAGATAAGGTCTAGCTAGCAACCTGTTCTTAAGAGCCTTACGAATTTGTTCCCCAGATTTCATGAAAAAGAATTTGAACTAATTCGCAAGCAACTTTCATCTCTAAAGTATCCTGACCATATAATTGAGAAAGCAATTCAAAAAAAGCAAACGTAATTTCTACCGACCCCTAAAGACAAGACCAGAGACACACCCAACAATAAAATAAAAATTCCCCACCTGGACCAATTAAGACGAGTAACTCACACCCTTGGGAAATCCAACCCTTTTTGCATTTACCTACCCAAATACCTTAGCCAAATCCCTGATTAACGTCCAACAAAAGACATCGCCCAAAGACTCTGGGGTATATGAGATCCCATGCCAGGACTGTGACCAATCTACATCGGACTAACAGGTAAATCACTTCCCCAGAGATTAATATACACAAACGGTCAGTTAGGTATGGACAACAGAACTCGGCTATTTTTCAAACCATATAAATGAACATAACCATAGAATAAACTGGAATATGTCACGTGTAATTTATAGCAGCAACTGCCGGTACAAGAGTCAAATGATGGAATCGGCCTTAATAAAAGAGAAGCAGGTAATGAACATCTCAAAAGGGAATTGGACATCGGACATCGTCGACGCAGTGTCATTCAACCAACGCTTAAGAAGATTAAAGGAAGATTATCAGCGGGGGTGACCTAAATTGGCTTACTTGTGGACGAATCTCTTGGTATAAATACCACCTTTTCTGTAAACTTTTCTCATTCATATACCTGAAGAGAGAGACAGCAGTCTCTGAAATATAGTACTTTTCTCTCTACATTTGGTGTTTTTATGGGCTCCTTTATTAGATATATATATATATGTATGATATATATATATATATATATATATATATATATATATATATATATATATACATATATATATATATATATATATATATATATATATATATATATATATATGATATATATATATATATATATATATATATATATATATAGATATATATATAGTATATATATATATATATATATATATATATATATATATATATATATATATATATATATATATATAAACATAGATATCTATATGTATATATATATATATATATATATATGTATATATATATATATATATATATATATATATATATATATATATATATATATATATATATATGCATATAAAGGTATAAGCCACGAAGGAAAGTGAAACATGAAGTAGCTGCAACGTCTTTCGACTCAGCTTCCTTTACTTAGGCAGAACTTTGAGTCGGAAGATCTTGCAGCTACCCCAGTGTTTCCCTTTCCTGCGTGGCTTATACCTTTATTTATGCATTTATCACGTTCCAAACTTTCGTGATTCAGTTATATATACATACATACATACATACATACATACATTCATATATATATATATATATTATATATATATATATATATATATATATATAATATATATATACGTACGTACAAATGAGAGCGGGTATCGTAGATAAGAGGCAGAGAAATACATAAATTGATGACTTTTGTTCACTCCTCTATTTTTGAACGTCCTTGAAGTTCTCTTGGGAAAACTGCCGATCCAGAGAGGCTTCACTGAAATTCTCTATTGCATTATCCTTCGCCCTTTGTCATGCTAATCTAATCCCGAGGCCGAAAAGCACAGAATAAAAAGGAGGAAAAGTTGCAAAAGTCTCTGTTTGCTAAAGTGGAAACGAAAGAGAATTCTGAGGGGCAATAATGGTACTCGGTTAATTTTTATGTGAAAGTGGGCGTTATGAAATTTAGTTACACTTGATATATAAAAAAGATAATAATCTCATGAAGTCTCTCGGCCTATCTGCCTAATTTACAAATTAACTTTTAAGTGTAAAAAGCTTTATTGACCTGTCATTCAGTTTTTTATCGTTTACAATCTCTATCTATCTATCTAATTATAGACATGAAAGTAAAACTAAATACATATCTTCTCATGCAAAAGTATATCGAGATCATTATTTTTCAAAGGACTGTAGCCAGTTCACCATATTTTCTCTAAAAGCCTAATGGATGTCTTTAGTGAAAAAAGATGTGTTGACCTTCATAAAATTTGGACTAAAATGTCTTGAGGGTATGGAGCTTTTAGACGTACTCAGTCAGATTTTTATCCTCAGTGAGCTGTCTCGTTTCCTGCCTCAAATGCCGTTTTTGTGGCACATGTGTGTCACATACTGAGAGAGAGAGAGAGAGAGAGAGAGAGAGAGAATATAGATTGATCACAGTTGGTTACCTTTCATTATTCAAATGGCTATGCCTTGAATTCATCGCAATATGCTTTCATGTAGTTTTACATTTGATCATACAAAGATTTTACCGAATTTTTAACTTCAAAAATATCTACGGAATCAAAAATATTTGCTCTCTAGTTTGGCTGCGGTGCAAAAACAGAAAAAACGATGGAATGAAACCACCGAAATGAAAGGATTATTCGGTAACATCAGAGTTCGCAGGTAAATCTCGCACTCAGATAGCATTGCTAAATGTAAATGGAGTCACGTTTCCACCAAGGATGTAAAAGTCGACCTCGAAAGTAATCACAGTTCTAAAGAATATTGTTGCAATTCCTATCCTCAAAGTCGTTTCCGAACTGTCGTGTGTGATACCTAGTTTCTCGTTTGCCCCATTTCTTTATTATGCTCTTTTTTTTTTTTTTTGCATTTCATTGTATTTGAATTCCAAATTTGTTAGAGCAGTTATCAGTATCCCAGGAAAAATATATTCAGACCAAAAAGTTAATTTCGTGGCTTTGTATTCTATAAAGATACCGGGGAAGCTTCGACGTTTGTTCATTTTCCTAAATAAGAGATGATATAGATATATATTTGCAAAGAATTATATTCATGGCTTCAGTATTAATTTGAATATTTACTTAACGTGTCCTCGTGAAAATGTGTTAATTTTTAGGACGCTTGTGTATTTTGTGGGAAATATTTAAATAACATCTGAATAACTAATTTTTTTTAGTTGAGTAAACTCCGTGCACATGTTTCTCTTATTCTCTCTCTCTCTCTTCTTCTCTCTCTCTCACATATGCACACACACGCACACAACACATAGACACAAACCCTCTCTTTCTCTGTCTGCCAGTTTGTCTCTCCTGCACTCCATAAATGAGAAAGACGGATTAGCATAGATGAGTGATACAAAAGCGCTAACGAATACGTAGTAAAAGACAAAAAAAGACAACTACTGGCGCAACATAGACACACACACACATACACACACACACACACACTTCAATCAAGCAATCAAAAAGGAAATACGACGACAGACACACGCAAAAGCTTAATGAGATTCCGCAAAAACAGGATGTTTCCTCTGCCCAAAAGAGATTCGTCAGAAGCCGGAGTCTCTGTTGTTTTCGCCACCCGATGGAAATTCGTTTTTTTTTTTTTTTTTTTTTTTTTTGGCAGATTGAGGGATTAATCACGAACGTCCGCTCTCCCAACACATTTATCGATGTTCGAGGCCATTCTGATTTATTGACAGGAAAGAACCGCAAACAGGTTTGTTTTGGGGGAAAGGGCTTTGAAAGATGGATGGCTATGAGGAATACGATATATTTTGACGTTCGTGGCCGCATTAGCAACGAAATACAATTTGGTAATATGTTAATGATGATACGCTTACGTACATTCATCCCACAAAGACAGACAGACAGACAGGAAGATAAATAGATAGATAGAGATAGATAGATAGATAGACAGATAGAGAGATATACGGGTATCTTTTTCAGGAGTGTCTTCAAGAGACATAACTTTTTTTTCTAATTTTAAAATTTTATATTTTCCCAAACTGTAGGAATTGCTCACTTACTGCCATAAGTGAAAATAACACTTACTTACACACACACCCACAACACCACACCACACAACACACCAACACACACACCACACAAACACACACATATATATATATATAGATATATATATATATATATATATATATATATATATATTTATATATATATATATATATCCAAGGCCACAGGAGAAATACAAAAAGGAGTACCGAGTGCTTTCGTGTTATTTCAACGCATTTTCGAGGTACATTTTCGAAAATGTGTTGAAATAACACGAAAGCGCTCGGTACTCCTTCTTTTATTTCTCCTGTGGCCTTGGCTAAATATATTGTCACACGCTATTTAGTGACATATAAGCATATATATACTATATATATATATATATATATATATATATATATATATATATATATATATATATATATATAATATCATACTAAAAACGGAAGTTTAAAAATTTATCAAATGGCAATAAATTATAATCAAGAGCGAAATTTAAATATTTATTTTACATAAACAGAACTTTCACTGAAATGTATTCGAGAAAATGGCTCAGGGATCGTGGATTGTCTTATTGCTTCTTGTCATTTAAGCGAGGTATCCGTCCCTATGAAGACCGATGATGCGACCTCACTAATAACCCCCAATATCAGAAAAGTCCTCAGGATCTATAAATATGCGATAAATACGCTCTATTAATAGAGAGCAAATATACGAAAATATATCAGAAACTATTTAATTGCCAATTAATATAATAAATGTATGAAGATCGGACAAACATGAACTCGAACGAGCAAAAATAAAACCGACACCTCACAAATATAAGTAATTAAACTGGCAATAAATTCTAAATTTTAATAAAAACAATATGGTTGGTCCTTTGGATGATTTTTTTTATAGGTCAGGTTAAGGGAGAACAATCATTCAAAATGAATCCATCCGATTAACTTGAGTGCAATTTACAAGCCAAGCATCAATGTGGTTTGCGAACTTACCTCCACTCTAAGCAAGCCTCCTCTAGGTCAATTGCAGCTGTCGTAGTTAATTCAAGAGTCGATGTAAACTTGCTGTAACTCCATGGTATAGATAGC
>NC_061110.1:108018082-108029014 GCF_015104395.2 Macrobrachium nipponense
AATAATAAATAAAAATATATATAAATAAATAAATAAAATAAATAAATAAATAAAATAAATAAACAAATAAATAGGTACAAATAAATAACTGAAATAAATAAATATAAATAAATAGTAAATAAATAAATAAATAGATAAATAAGCAAAAATAAAAAAATAAATAAAAATAAATAAATAAGTAAATAATGAAAATAGATAAAAATAAAAATTAATAAAATAAATAAAATATACATAGATTATTAATAATATAAACAAATAAAATTATATAGATATATAAAACCAATATAACCAAATAAACAAAATAAAATAAATTGAATAATATTTAAATCAATCAATCAAATTGAATAACTAAATAAATAGAAAAATAGATATAATAAAAATCAATCAATGTAAATAAATGAAAAAAATGAAAAAAATAAAGATAAATAAATAAATAAATAAATAAATAAGACAAATAAAAATAAAAATAAAAATAGATGAAAATAAATATGAAATAAATAAATAAATAAATAAATAAGAAAACAATAAATATATAGAAATAGATGAATAAAAATAAATCAAATAAATAAGAACAAATAAATAATAAATAATGAAATTAAATACATAATACCGATATATAAATATATATATAATATATATATATATATATATATATATATATATATTCATATATACCTATATATATATATATATATATATATATATATATATAAATAAGTCAATCAATCAAACAAATAAAATAAATGATAATCCAAATAGAATAAATAATCGATAAAATAAGCAAAGAAATAAAAAATAAAATATATAAAATAAATAAAAATAAATGAAAAAAAATAAAAATAAGTAAATAATAAATAAATCAATCAATCAATCAAATAAATAAAGAAAGAAATAAAAATAAAATAAATAAATAAATAAGATAAATAGATATAAATAAAATAAAAATAAAAATAAAATAAATAAATAAATAAATAAATAAAAATAAAAAAATGGATAAATAAAAATAAATAGAAAAAATAAATAAATAAAAATAAATCAATAAATAGGAATAAATAAATAAGTAAATAAATAGTACTGGGATGTTCAAGGATGGACCATAAGTAGTAACAGTTTTATATATATATTCCATGTAATAAAAAATAATATACAATCCAACCAACCATACAAATTTTTGAAGTTTAATTCCCAAATTCATTATCAAAAAAAATATTTGTCCTTAATACAAGCTTTCTAGTAAAGTACATGAACAATCCATATTGATATGGGTATGTCTAACAATAACTGTTTATAGCAATGTAAATAAATACCACTGTAAATTATGGTACTGTAGCCACTAAAGCACTCGGCATCAAATTAAATATACTCATATCATTAAACATTACTGTATATATACATAAATCCAATACCAATAAGGCAATTCCAATTGAAATACGTATCATATAACATCCATAATACACTGTATTGCACTCACTTCAATGGCCTCACTATCACAGGCCTTGAACCCCAGTAGGAGATTGCCAAACACAAATATCCCATCACTTGCCGGCCTTACATGTCACAGACTTCATTCTTGTGTTTACATCCACAAGAATAACACCTGCCACCACCAGCCACCACCAGCCACCACCACTCAACACAATAGGCAGTCCCAGAGTGGTTAGAAAATTTTACGGCAGTTCGCCTTCTCCCGCTAACCGTGCGACACTGAGATATGGGTAAGACAAAAGATATTCCAGATGCGCAATAAGTTACAACTTGCTCCAACCCACATCAACATTTTTTAAACAAACATATATCCTAGTATTATGAAGTTTATCATATTAGTGATACACTCCCCCACCATTAGTGACAAATTACCGATACCCTATCCAATAGGGTAAAACTACGTATGATTACATTGTTCTTCTATGTAATAACACCACCAACCTGTGTACTGATCTACACATAATCTTATCCACTTCACCATCATATCCCTTCCCATGCTTCATAATTTTATACCTTAAATCAACATCTCGGACAACGCCATCTTGTCCTTGATCAGCTCTAATCACCTGTGCTAGTTTCCATGCCCCTCTCACAACATTACTATCTTGCACAAGTACCACATCTCCAACTCTTACATTCCTCCTTTTGTTGTATGCCATTTCTGCCTGATTAACAATGATGGAAAATAGTCTCGTTGCCACTTTTTCCAGAAGGATTCTGTTATACTTTGTATAAACTTTAATCTCCTTTTGTGATCCCCACTAATATTGTACATCCCACTTGGACAAAAGCAAGTGGACCGACCAAGCAACAGATCATTGGGACAGAGGTAGCCCCCCAACTCTAAACTAAATCCAGGTTTTGCTCCAATTGGTCTTTCATTCATCAGATTAGCAATACCAAACAAAGCAGTTTGTAACTCTCCAAAATTCAACACAGAATCTCCCACACTAATACAAAGACACCTTTTGACAGATTTGATCAGTGCTTCGCTTGCCCCATTATACCATTATAACTAGGCATATTAAAGATCCAAGTTGCCCCTTCCTTTTCTCCAATGGTTTCTATTTTCTTGCTTGCTAATATCAACTGAGTTCCCTTATCTGAATATATAACTTTAGGAGCTCCTCTAATAGCAATAAACCTTTGAAATGTGGTCAGAAAATCATCGTACTGTATCCTTCAGCCAAATCCAAGTGAACAGCTCTAGTAACTAAACAGTTAAAATTATAAAACACCAAAAGGCTTTACATGAGTTCTCTTTTTAACCGTGTCTCTTTATTGTTAAGGTCCAAACAAATCTATGGCTTGTGTAATAGAAATGGTGAGCAGGTTTCATTCTTTCTATCCTCATTTGACCCATGCATTGGTCTTCTAATTTCTTTGTTAACTTCTTACATGTCACACATTGATTTTTTATTGCCTTTATTATTTTTCTGGCCCCTGGAACCCAGAATTTTCTTTGTAATTTTGCCAAAGTAGTCTCTATGCCTGCATGGTCAACGCCATGTACATATGATATATACAATCTAGTAACTGGATGATTTTGCTGGTAGCAACATATATTCTTCTCTATTCCAATTCTCCTTTAGCCACTTAGAAATTCTTTGTCCTACTACTATGACTCCATTCTTAATTGAAGGTCCTAATCTTGAACCTCACTTTCCAATCAGTCATGTCCCTTTGCATCTCTCTAACCCACATTAGTTCTGCTTTAATAATTCCTTGAACTGTTGGTTCCCTCAGCATGCCTTTAAAGGATCTGCATTTGAAAACATTCATTACCCTGCATGTAACTCTTAGTAGTTTGTAATAATCACTAAATCTATTAACATCAATCATGTGTATAACATGGTGCTGACTTACTTTAGCATTAGCCATGACAACACCTACTCTATCAGTTAGTTCATTTTCACAATTTTGTTTGATAGGCCATTATGAAATTGGTAATGTTATGAATTTTGGTCCATTTTGCCAGGCAGAATTTTCACCAATTTTTTCTGGAGGTCATATCTACAACATTTTGAATTGAATCAACCCACCACCATTCCCTTGAATCAGTTTTTATTTGTATCTCTGTAATGCGTACAGCAACAAATGTGTTGAATCCATGGGACTCCTTATAAATTTGTGATCTTACAATTGTTGAGTCAACTATGTGATAAACTGACTCAAACTCCCATGAAAACTCCTTTACTATGAGTTCTCTCATCCTAGCAGCTATGAGAGCACCACATAATTCCAGACGAGGAATAGACATTTGTTTCACTGGTGCAATCTTATTTTTCGCCATTATCAGACTTGATTTAAACTTATTATCACTGATTTGCCACCTCATATATGCACAAGCCCCATATGCTTGCATGCTACCATCATAAAATATTACTAGGTTCGGCTTACCAAAAGCATTAGATGGCTTTAAAAGTCTTCTAAAAGTTAATGACTCCAGTCCATACAATTCTTTTGTGAAAAAATACTTTCCATTCGTTCATCATGGAATCATCAAGTGGATCATCCCACTTGATTCCACCACCGTTCGAGTTACTTTTGGAAATCATGGATCTCATCAAGATCTTAGCTTTGAGTAATACTGGTATAACCAACTCTAATGGATCATACAACGATGCAATTTGACTCAATATCTTTCTGCGTGTTAATATTTCTGGAAATTTATAATCAAATTCACCTATATCTAAATTGGACCACTCCCACCCTTTCTTATTCTTGGGTGTAAGTTGAGTCTTACAGCAAAGGAAAAATAGTCATCTACAGGATTCCATTTTAAACCTAAGATTTTCTCACTATCAGATTCTATTATTCTTATATTGCAGTTTTCATAATGCCCTCTGACTATCCAGTGCTTTATTCTGAAACTTCCCTGAGACAATACCCTTTCAGTATCCTGTATCAATTTGATTGTGTTCTCGATGGCATCAGAAGAACACAGTATATCAACTACATATGTATTATTAAGAATCATATCTTGCACATCCGGGGATTCCTTACCGAATTGTTCTACTGTATGTCTCAAAGCTACCATAGCTATAGTACCACTGGGCCTATCTCCAAATGTTACTGTGGTAAGAACATACTGATCAGGTGGCCTACTATCATCCAAGTCCCTCCATACAAATCTATGTGTATGTTCATCTAGTGTGCTGAGTTTTACAGCATGGTACATCTTTGCTATGTCACCCACTATGGCTATATTATCTTGCCTAAATCTACACAACACGCCCAGCAAACTGTTCAAAATATCAGGCCCCTTAGCCCAAAATCGTTTAACCTCTGTCCCCATATAAGATGCTGAAGAATTGAAGACCAATGCGCACTGGGTTGAACTAGATTTCTGGCTTCAACACCTCATGATGATGAATATAGTGAATTGGGCCATTGTACTCTTGAATCTCCTTATTGGTTAATTTTCTAGCTACTCCCCTCCTAACCATATCTTCAATCTCTTTCTGATATTTTATTGCATACTCATTCCCAAGTTTCCTTAATCTATTCTCTGTTGTTCTTAACCTGGCATTTGCTACCTTTATGTTATTTTTCAAATGATTTGGATCTCTTATCCAAGGATACCTTACAAACCAGCATTTCTGTTTCTCGTCATACGTTAATCCTTCCTCAATCAATTTCATTTCCTTTTCTTCTTTCAAACTTACATAATTGGGTCCAGGACAACCTCTGCACATACATTTGATACATTGTGGATTACACCTTGTTCCCATTTCTTCTATGGCAAAATACTTATCTAACTGATCCTTTAGATTTTCTGTTGGCTCAATACTGATTTCATTCAAATTTACTGAACTTGAAAGTTTGGGAATTCTCACAAACACATGGTTACTAGTATTAACTTGATTGGTAATTTCATCATGTCTACCACGTATGCTGAGCCCAAACTGATTTTCTAGCAACTGGAGACCCTTATTTGTTTCAACAACCCTTGGCAATATTTCACAATAATTAGACCACCAATAAGCATATCAATTTCCCCATATGGGCGATTCAGCTCTAAGTTTGATATTCCCTCAAAAAGTCAGATACCCCTGGATAAGTCTACTTTCTGATTTTGGCTGTTTATTTCATTAATACCAACAGCATTCACATTCCAAACCTTACTAGATTTATCAATTAGTGGTACACAATATTCGTTGCTTGAGTTGATATTCAACCGCATTGCCCACCCCTTTGATCATGGATAAATTTATATGCTTCCACTTAAACCCAATTCTTAGCCATCCTATTTGTTATAAATGAAATATCCGCTCCTGGATCCGCACAGTACATTAACAGGCATGTTTTCTTACTATTAAACATACTGATATTCAACAACACTGCAAATCCCTTTTCTGATATCGCTTTGTGAATACTATTTTCTACTCTATCGGGATGCAACAGTGGATGATGATTACGATTGCATGGCCCTTTACCTTCAATAATGACATCACTCAATGTATCCACCTTGCAGCTACGAGCAGGATGATATCCCCTTAGACACCTTAAAACTATTCCATTCCATTTACCCCTTTATAATCTCAAATCTTTCTTTGCTACCACAACCATTGAATTTATAACATTCTGTTATATCATAACCAATTGAATTGTGTAACAGGCATCCTATCTTACTATCTTGCCTTAGGTTTAATACCTTTCACCATTTCTGTCAAGTTAACAATACAAGATTCAAATTCCTTATTTTATACTTTGTTCTTCCCCCATTTTTTCACCAATTTTATCCAATTCCGATTCATTCTCAACTGTGTTGTCAACATGATGGAGGTGTTGCCTTATATCACTACCGCTACTCCTAACATTAGAATTCATATATTCCAAAATTTTTCTCTCCTTCTGTAAGAACTTCAACAACTGAGGAAACAGATTGCTAGTTACTGATACCTCATCTGCTTTAATTACCAATTCTCTCTTTTGAAGTGAAGGTAAAACCTTTTCTATATGGCTGACAACGTTTGCATTATTAAGTTCATCAGAAAGATTTGCCTTTTTTAAATCAAGCCAACATTGCTCAACCTGATCGACCATTTTAATAAATCCTATGGTATCATCACGATAAATTTTCTTTAGAGATCTAAGCTCACCAACCACTAAGTCTACAATCTTTCTTGAATTCCCAAATTTATCATCCAAACGTTGAATCATTTCATCATAATTACCCTCTGAGCCCTTCACTGCTTGAAGTGCTTCTCCACCTAGACACATTTTGAGAGCATATGGATCAGTACCGTATATACTCTTAACTAAATTCTCATAATCTTCCTTAAAAGTTGGATAGTTTCTTAAATTACCTTTGAACATTGGTGGTTCAAATTTCTTTACTTTAACCTTCGACTTATCTGTTGCCTTTACATCCTGGACACCTTAGAATATTTTTGCACTTACTTCACATTTTAATCTTTCACTATCTAGAATATATTGCTGGGCTTCTACTTCTAAATTACACTATCGGCTAGCTTATCCTCGTTTTCATATATAAATTGTATCAGTTCATCATTTTGATACTCTAGGCATTTAAAGGCTTCAACCATTTCCTCATAGTTCTTCGTTAACACTGATAAATCATCACCTCGATTGATTCCTTCATTGCACATAGTTACCTTCCTGGTGAACTTCCCTTTGCTGATTGCCCTCTTCCTCTTCAGGGCGACGAGTTCCTCAAGCAACACCCACCCAGGCGGATGAAGTTGAAATGTACTGGATGTTCAAGGATGGACCATAAGTAGTAACAGTTTTTTTTTATTGCCAACTATAGGTTTCAACCTGAAATATATATATTCCATGTAATAAAAAATAATGCAATCCAACCAACCATACAAATTTTGAATTTTCCTAATTTCATTATAAAAAAAATATTTGTCCATAATACAAGACTTCTAGTAAAGTACATGAACAATCCATATTGATATGGGTATGTCTAACAATAACTGTTTATAGCAATGTAAATAAATACCACTGTAAATTATGGTACTGTAGCCACTAAAGCACTCGGCATCAAATTAAATGTACTCATATCATTAAACATTACTGTATATATACATAGAATCCAATTACCAATAAGGGCAATTCCAATTGAAATACGTATCATATAACATCCATAATACACTGTATTGCACTCACTTCAATGGCCTCACTATCACAGGCCTTGAACCCCAGTAGGAGATTGCCAAACACAAATATCCCATCACTTGCCGGCCTTACATGTCACAGACTTCATTCTTGTGTTTACATCCACAAGAATAACACCTGCCACCACCAGCCACCACCAGCCACCACCACTCAACACAATAGGCAGTCCCAGAGTGGTTAGAAAATTTTACGGCAGTTCGCCTTCTCCCGCTAACCGTGCGACACTGAGATATGGGTAAGACAAAAGATATTCCGATGCGCAAATAAGTTACAACTCGCTCCAACCCACATCAATATTTTTTAAATGAATATAACCTTATATTATTATGAAGTTTATCATGTTAGTGATACATAAATGATATTAAATACATATAAATAGATATATAAAATTAAGGCAATCAATCAAACAAATAAATAAACAAATCAAATAAAAATAAATAAGTCAATAAAATAAGTAAATAAATAAAAAAAAAATAAAAAAAATAAAAATATATCAATAAAAATAAATAAATAAAAAAATAAAAAAATAAAAAAATATAAATAAATAAAGAATTAATAAATAATTAAAATAAATAAATAAAGGTAATAAATAAAGATAGATAAATAAAAATAAATAAATGAAAGAAATAAATAAATAATATTAATACATCAAAATAAATAAATAAATAAATAAATCAAAATGAATAAAGGAATAAATAAAAATAAATAAATGTAAAAAAATAATCATAGATAGATAAATAAATAAATAAATAGATAAAAATGAATAAATAAAACTAAAGAAGCAAATAAAAATAAATAAATGACTAAATAAAAATGAAAAAATAGATAAACAAAATAAACAAAAATTAACAAAAATATAGATAAATAAATATAAAATAATAAATAAAACAAATAGATCAAACAAATAAAAAAATAAATAAATCATCAACATAAAATTGAATAAAAATGAATAAATCTATATAATATAAATAAATAAATAAAAAATTTTAAAAAAATTTGAAAAAATAAAAAAATAAATAAATAACTAAATATAAATAAATAAATAGTATAAAATAAATAAAAATAAATATGATGAAAGTAAATAAATAAATGAATAAATAAATAAATAAAAATAAGTCAATCAATGAAAATAAAAAAATAATATATATATATATATATATATATATATATATATATATATATATATATATATATATATATATATATATATATATATGATAAATGAATAATGAAAAATAAATAAAAATACATAAATAAATAGATAAATAAAATAAATCGATAAAAGTCAATCAATCATTCAATCAATCAATCAATCATAATAAATAAATGATTAAATTAATAGAAATAAAAAAAAAAATAAATAAATAAATAAAAAAAATAAAAATAAATAAACAAACCAATCATAAAATAAATAAAAAATAAATAATAGAAACAAATGCATAAATAAAATAAATAAAATATAGATAAATATATAAAGTAAGTATAATAGATAAATAAATAAATAGAAAAAAATAAATAAAAATTTATAAATGAATAAGTAAATAAAATAAATAAATAAATAAATGATAAAAATAGATAAGTAAATAAAACTAAATAAATAAAAATAAATAAAAATAAATTAATAAAAATAAATAAATAAATAAATACATAAAATAAATAAATAGAATAAAATAAAAATAAATAAATAAATAAATAAATACATTAATAAATAAATAAATAAACAAATAAAATAGATCAATCAATCAATCAAATAAATAAATAAATAAATAATTAAAAATAAATAAATAAATAAATAATATAGAAAATAGATAAATAAAATAAATAAATAAATGAAAACAAATAAATAATTAGTAAATAAATAAATAAATAAATAAATAAATAAGAATAAGAATAAACGAAAATAAAAAACAAATAGAAATAAATAAATAGATAAATAAAATTAAATAAATCAATCATTCAAAATAAATATATATATAAATAAATAAGTAGCTAAAATAAATAAAGAAAAAAATAAGTAAAAATATAAATCAATCAATAAATCAATATAAATAAATAAATAAAATAAATAAATAAGTAAAAAAATAGAAAAATAAATCAATCAAACAAAATAAGTAAATAAATAAATAAACACAAAAATTAGTATAAATGAACAATAAATATAAATAAATAGAAAATAAAAAAATTAAATAAATAAATCTAGAAAATCTTCTTCTTCTTCCTAGCTTAAACCCATTTTTATATGGGGTCGCCATTACGAATGAGTCGTCTCCATCGATTTCTGTCTTGTGCCTCGTTCTCATTTATACCTTTCAATTCTATATCTTCCCTTACACAATCACGCCATCTCTTTCTTGGTCTTCCCTTCTTCCTTCTACCCTGCACTTCATTTCCATCGTATGTCTTCCAACATGACGTTCCTCCCTTCGTAACAGGTGTCCATACCATCGAAGCCTTCCTTCCTGTATTTTCTTCGATATTTCAGCTACCTTTGTTGATCCTCTTATATACTCATTTCTAATCCTATCTTCCCTTGTTACTCCCGACATCCATCTCAACATTCTCATTTCTGCTACATCCATCTTCTTCTCCTCTGTTTTCTCATACTTGCCGTTTCTGTTCCATATAACATTGCTGGTCTGACCACCGTCCTATGGAACTTTCCCTTTCAATTTCAGAGGGACCTTCTTGTCACAGAGTACCCCTGATGCAGACCTCCAATTATTCCATCCTGCCTGAATTCGGTGTCTCACCTCTTGGTCCATGCTTCCACTATCCTCCAATACGGACCCTAAGTACTTGAACTTCTGTACTTTCTTTATTTCTTCCCCACCCAATCTTATGCTACTTCCACCGTCCTCAGTAATACTAGAACACTATATTCGGTTTTTTGATCTGCTTATTCTCATTCCTCTCTCCTCAAGTGCTGCTCTCCACCTCTCCAACCTCCCCTCCAACTCCTCCTTCCCCTCTGAACACAACACAATGTCATCCGCGTATAATATGCACCATGGCACTGCTTCTCTAACATCCCTGGTCATTACATCCATCACGATGTTGAAGATGAATGGGCTAAGTGCTGACCCCTGGTGTAATCCAACTCCTATCTCAAATCCATCCGTCTCACCAACACTAACTCCTCACTCTAGTATACACATTCCTGTACATCTCCTGAATAATTCTGACATACTTTTCCGGCACCATCTTCTCCCTCAAACATCTCCATATTTCTGCCTTGGCACTCTGTCATAGGCCTTTTCAAGGTCTATGAATACCAGATGCAGGTCTCGTTGTTTTTTC
>NC_061110.1:108029514-108039514 GCF_015104395.2 Macrobrachium nipponense
TATTAATTCAATCATTTATTTATTATGATTGATTTATTGATTGATTGATTTATTGATTGATTTGATTGATAGATTGATTGATTGATTGACTTTTTATTTATTTATTTTATTTATTTTATTCATTTATCTATTTTATTTATTTATTTATTTATTTACTTTTTATTTTGAGTGATTGACTTATTTTTATTATTTATTTATTTATTCATTTATTTATTTATTTTATTTTCATTTATTCATTTTTATTTATTTATTATTCACATTCATTTATTTATATTTATTTATTATTTTTTTATTATTTTTTTATTTTTTTTTCATTTATTTTTTATTTATATAAATAGATTTATTCATTTTTATTAATTTTATGTGATTTATTTATTTATTTTTTATTTGTTTATCTATTTTTGTTTTTTATTTATTATTTATTTTCATTTATCTATATTTTTATATAGTTTTTTTTTTTATTTTTGTTTATCTATTTTTTTTATTTAGTCATTTATTTATTTTATTTGTTTCTTTATTTATTTTATTTATTTATTTATTAATTTTATATATTTTATTTATTTATTTATCTATTTATGATTATTTCTTATTCATTCATTTATTTTTATATATTCATTTTGATTGATTGATTGATTTATTTTATTCATCCTTTATTTTGATGCATTTATATATTTATTTATTTATTTTCATGTATTATTTTATTATTTACTTTATCTATTTATTTTATTTATTTATTTATTATTTATATATAGATTTTCATTTTCATTTTTTTATTTATTTATTTATATATTATATATATATATATATATATATATCTATATATAGATATATATATATATATATATATATATATATATAAATTTAATTTGAATTATGTTATTGATTTATTTATTATTTATTTTTTTTATTGATTGCCTTATTTTTATATATTTATATATATTAATATATTTATTACTTATTTATTTATTCTTATTTATGATTTATTTTTATTTTTATTTATTTCTATTTATTTTATTTATTCAATTATTTATCTTTATTTTTTTTTTTTTTTTCATTTTTTTTTTATTTATTTTTATTTTATATTTATTTATTTATCTTATTTATTTATTTATTTTTTCTTTTATTCTTTTATTACTTTTATTTATTTTGATTGATTGATGATTTATTTATTTACTTATTATTTTTTTTATTTATTTGTTTTTTCATTTATTTTTATTTTTATTTATATTTTTGTCATTTTTTTATTTACTAATTTATTGATATATTTTGTTTATTTATTCATTTATTTTAGTTTGTTTTGATTAATTGACTTATATACATATATTATATGATATAATTTCATTTATTTACTTGTTATTTATTATTCTTTATTTATTGATTTATTTTTATTCATTATTTTTCTATTTATTTACACTTATTCATTATTTATTTTTTATTTATTTATTTTTGTATTTATTTTATTTAGTTAATTTATATTTTATTTTATTTTTGTATTTGTCGGCTTATTTATTTATTTCTTTTTATTTATTTTTATTTTTTCATTTCGTTTATTATTCATGATTGTATTATTTATCTATTTCAACTTAGTTTATTATTCTATTTATTTGTTATTTATCTATTATCAGTTTATTGATTGTTTTTTTTTTTTATTTTTTTGGTTTCAATATTATTTATTATTTTCATGTTCATTTATTTTTGATTGATATATCAATATTTTTTGTTTGCTTTGTATAATTACTTTTTTAATCTATTTATTTTTATTGATTTATTACATGAATTCCATTGTTTTTTAATATTGTCTAACTTTATGTATTGGTGTGCGTATTTTTTTTGTCTTGTTTTCGTGTTTTAAATATTGTCTGAGTTTGCATGTATTAATGTCTGTGCTTTGTGTGGATTTTATCTGTATTGACGTTTTTATGTAGCCTGCCATATAAGCTACTACAGCTTCGGCGGCTTTACTAGAAATGTGTGGAGAATTGTATTAATGATCATAAATAAACACAAAACTAAACTAATTTATTATTATTTTTTTTTTTTTGCCTATTATTTATTTATTTTTATTTATTTTTTTATTTTTGTTTATTTATTTATTTATTATTAATTGTTTATTTATTTGTTTTTATTTATTTCTATTAATTTATTAATTTATTTTATATATATATATTAGATTATTAATAATTTTAATTAATTTATTTTTTTTATTTATTCTTTTTAATTTGTTTATTAATTTATTTGTATTTATTTATTTAGTGATCTATTTTTATTTATATATTATATATTTATTTTGATTATTTTGTTTATTTATTTTGATTGATTGATTGATTATTTATTTTTGAATTATTTATTTATTTATTCATTTTCATTTGTTTATTTATTTATTCATTTTATTTAATAATTTATTTATTTATTTATTTTTGTATCATTTATTTATTTTCATTTATTTCTTATATTATTTTTTCTTTATTTAACTCATTTATTTTTATTCATTTATCTATTTTTATTTATTTATTTATTTATTTTCTATTTATTTATTTATTTATCTATTTTTATTTATTTATCTATTTATTTACTTTTATCTGTTATTTATTTTATTATTTATTTTTATATTTTCAGTTATTCTTAGCTACTTATTATTTTTATTTATTTACTTATTATTTATTTTTACTATTATATTTATTTATTTTTTATTTATTTCTTTTATTTATCCATTTATTCATTTATATTTTTATCTTTATTTATTTATTGTTATTATTCTATATATGTATTGATTATTATTGATTGATTTTTATTTATTTTTTGTTATTTATTTATTCATTTATTTATTTATTTCATTATTTGTTTATTTATTTATTTTCATTTATTTACTGTTATTTATTTTATATATATTTTTATTTTTTATTTTTTTCTTTTTTTATTCATGCTATTTGTTTGTATTTATTTACTCTTACCTACGTTTTCATGATATTTATCTTTATTTATTTTTTTTATTATCTACTTATTTATTTACTTATTTAATTTTTTTTATTTTGATTGATTGATTTATTTATTCTTATTTATTTGATTTTTATTTATCTTTATTGATTTATTTATTTATTCATTTATTTTATTAATTAATTTTTTTTTTATTCAATTTGCTTATTTTTGTATTCTTTTATTTTTTAACTATCTGGACTTTTGATTTATTTTATTTATATTTATGTATTTATTTTTTGATCGATATATTTATTTTTATTTATTTAATTTTTAGTTATTTATTTTTGTTTAATTTATTTATTTCTATTTATTTATTACTTAACTTGATAATTAATTTGATTTATTTGTTATTTATCTTTATTTCTTTATTCTTCATTTGTTTAGTTTATAATTTTTTTTATTTATATTCATTGTTTTATTTACTAATTTATGTTTTTATGTATGCATTGTTTAATCTTGATTTTTTTTGTCATTTCATTTAATTATTTATTTGTATTAATTTTTTTTTTCTAAAGTATATTTATTCTATTTTTTAATTTTATTTTTATTTTTATTCATTATTTAATTAGTTTTATTTACTTATTTTTTTATTTTTGTCGTTTTACCTTTATTTTTTCATTTAGTTTTATTTATTTTTATTTATTTTATTATTTCATTTATTTATTTATTTATTTATTCATTATATTTTCTTTATATAATCTTTTTAATTTATTTCATTATTATTATTTTTATTTATATTTGTATTTTATCATTTACGTTGATTTTGATTTGTTTGTTTTTTGTATTTATTTATTATTTATTTCATTTCCATCTTTATTTTTATTATTTCATTTCTTATTTATTATTTATTACCTTTTTTAATTTGTATTTATTTATTCATTTATTTACTATTTCTACTATTATTTTACCTATTTGATTTATTTATTTATTTATTATTATTTGCTTATCTATTTGTTTATTTATATTTTTTACTTTTTTATTCATTTGTTTATTTATTTCTTTTTATTCTTTATCATTGATTTAACGTTATTTCTATTTATTATTTTTTTTCTATTGTTTTATTTTTTTTCATTTATTTATTTTGTTTTTATTATTTATTTCTTCATTTGTTTATTTATTATTTATTTATTTATTTATTTCTTTTTATTTTTTTATTTTGGTTATTTACTTATTATTTTTTTATTTATTTATTAATTTTTTATTATTTTTATTCATCTAGTTATTTTTATTTTTTTTTTTATTTATTTACATTTATTTATTCTTTATTTATTTATTTTTATTTATTTTATTTTTATTTAGTTTTTTTATTCTTATGTTTATTATTTATTTATCTATTTTATTTGATTTCTTTATTTATTTAACACGTATTTTATTTAGGTTTATTTAGTTTATTTTTATTTATGATTTTGATGAATATTTTTTTTTATTTTTTATTGATGATCAATTTGTTTATTACTTGAATGTTTTATATTTATTTATTTCCTCTATTTCATTGATTAATTTTATATATTTACTTTTATTCATTTAGCTACTGATTTTGATTTATTTATATAATTTTTTTTTGTTATTTATTCATTTACTTATTTATTTTTATTTATTTATTTAGTTATTTTTATTTATTTATTTATTTATTTAGATATTTATTTATTTATTTTATTTTTAGTTTTTCTTTATCTTATTTATATGTTTATTTATTTATTTTTTTTTTTATTTGTATTTATTTTTATTTTTTTTTATTTATATACCTTTTAACTTTTTTATTTCATTTTTGGTTTATTTGAATTGTTTACTTATTTATTTAATTTAATTTATTTATTGTTATTTTTTTTTATTTATGATTATTTATTTATTTTGATTGATTTATTTATTTTTTAATTTTGAATTATTTATTTATCCATTTTTATTTGGCTGCTTTATTTGTTTATTCATTTGCATTCATTTATTATTTTATTTACTTTATCACCTTATTTATTTATTTTCAATTATTTAATATTAATTTTGTATTTATGTATTTATTTATTTATGTTGATTGATTGATTTATTTTTTATTTGAATTATTTATTTATTTAGTTTTTTTTTTTTATTTTTATGTATTTATTTTGTTTATTTTATTAATATATTATTTTTTATTGATTTATTTACTTTTATTTTATTTATTTATTTTTATTTATTTATTTATTTCATTTTTATGAATCTTTATTTATTTCAGAAATTATATTATTTATTTATTTAGTTTATTTATTTATTTATATTTAAATTTATTTATTTCATTGTTACTTATTTATTTTTTATTTGTTTATATTCATTTATTTACGTTTATTATTTTCTTTATTTTATTTATTTATTTATCTATTTTTATCCTTTTGTTTTAATTACTTTTTATTTAGTTATTTATCTGTTCACTTCGTTGTGATATTTTATTCTTAGTAATTTTATTATTCTTGCTTTTATGTATAAGAAATGTATTATTCATTTAGTTTGTTTTCCTCCTCCCCTGGTTTGTGTGTTTGGTAATTGCCACTAATGACCATTCTGTCTTTTCATATATTTGTGAGTGAGTGGTGCTGTCACCGTGGCTGTGTCGGAGATTTTTTCGACTAAAGGAGTCAGTTGATCTCTGAGCCTTATTACTCCTGGTGACTTGGATTTGCTACGTGTCGCCTGCTTGGATATACGGTTATTCTGAGGGATTGCTCTACATCCTGCCTCACACTCGGCTCAGTAAATGTCAAGGGGCTCTCGCTTAGCCAAGGTATAAGTGACTAATATTTTGGAATATTCAGGCGATCTTTGGCTCTGATTTGATTTGGACGTCCTAGGTTTTCTGGAGGATCATCCTCGAGGACGTAGGATCGCTGATGTGTGGATCCTGTGGAGTACCATAAATATTTATATACGTACCTATATCACTTTGCCACCTCACTTTTGTCTCTGGAAGCAGAGGCATATAAGTATTTATAAAGATCACGGTTATAACTCCAGTGTTACGGAGGACAGAAATATATATATATATATATATATATATATATATATATATATATAGTATATATATATATATATAATATATATATATATATATACATATAAACATATACATATATATATATATATATATATATATATATATATATATATATATATATCTATATATATCTATATATATATATATATATATATATATATAATTAAGGAGATCACGGCCACAGCTCCAGTGTTTTCGGAGGAGGGAAACCACCGTTAGGTTCATTTAGTTATAATTGATAGGTTGTTCCACTGATTGTGGACGTAGCTTGTGGTTGTGAACAGAATTTGGTAATAAAGGAATCTAATTTTTTAGTATCGGTGGAAAAGGGACCGTTACATTACTTATTTTATTATTATATATGTATTAATTTTTTTATTTATATACTTATTCATCTATTTATTTTTTTGACAAATTATTATTTTTTATTTATTTATTTATTTATATATTTTTATCATTTATATGTATTTATTTTATTATTATTATTATTTATTTATCTCTTTATTTTTATTAGTATAATTGTCTTTATAGATTGGTCCGTGTAACCCAGAGCATAGTTTATGAAAAGAAAAATAGATAAATAGAGGCACAGTTGAATACAGTACCACGACCTGAATTGTGAGTAATGCAAATCTGACAGAACAAACAAAATCCTTGAAAATGAATATCAAAATGAAGCATCATAAACATATATGGAAAGAAAATTTCATGGTGTTTGCAGAGATATTTTGTCAGATTTGCATTCCTCATAATTCAGGTCGTGGTACTGTATTCAACTGTGGCTTGATTTATCTATTTTCTTTTCATAAACTATAATCTTCGTTACACGGACCAATCTAGCTGGACCCGCCCGTAGGTTTCCGGGAGCGCGGAGTAGTAGTAATCCACTTCTGTAGAAATTTTGGGAGGCCGGTCTCCCGGGGGTTTCCGGGCTCACGAACGTAGGTCTCGACCCTCCCGGGGTGGAAACCCATCTCCGCTCCGAATCTCAGTCCCGTCAGACCGACGGCCTGGGCGCCCTTAACAATCATACATACATTACATACATACATTGCCAAATAGATATATATATATATATATATATATATATATATATATATATATGAAGTGCCCCTTCATTGGCCTTTCAGCCCTGGGCTGTTTTCCAAGCCATTTACAGGTATCTGGCCCAGTACCACGATCATTATTTTGAATAAACCTTCGCCCCACAACATATATATATATAATATATATATATATATATATATATATATATATATATATATATATATATATATATATATGCTTATATGTGACTAAATAGCGTGTGACAATATATTTAGCCAAGGCCACAGGAGAAATAAAAGAAGGAGTACCGAGCGCTTTCGTGTTATTTCAACACATTTTCGAAAATGTACCTCGAAATAACACGAAAGCGCTCGGTACTCCTTTTTTATTTCTCCTGTGGCCTTGGCTATATAAATATATATATATATATATCTATATATATATATATATATATATATATATGTGTGTGTGTGTGTGTGTGTGTGTGTGTGTGTGTGTGTGTGTGTGTAATAAAATATTATTTTCACTTATGGCAGTAGGGTGATTGTCTTGCAATTCCTACAGTTTGGGGAAATATAGAATTTTAAAATTAGAAAAAAAAGTTATGGTCATGAAGACACTCCTGAAAAAGATACCGTATATCTCGCTATCTGTCTATCTATCGATCTATCTCTAAATCTATCTATTTATCTTCCTGTCTGTCTGCCTTTGTGGGATAAATGTACGTAAGCGTATCATCATTAACATATTACCAAATTGTATTTCGTTGCTAATGCGGTCACGAACGTCAAAAATATATTCGTATTCCTCATAGCCATCCATCTTTCAAAGCCCTTTTCCCCAAAACAAACCTGTTTGCGGTTCTTTCCTGTCAATAAATCAGAATGGCCTCGAACATCGAGAAATGTTGTTGGGAGAGCGGACGTACGTGATTAATCCCTCAATCTGCAAAAAAAAAAAAAAAACGAATTTCCATCGGGTGGCGAAAACAACAGAGACTCCGGCTTCTGACGAATCTCTTTTGGGCAGAGGAAACATCCTGTTTTTGCGGAATCTCATTAAGCTTTTGCGTGTGTCTGTCGTCGTGTTTCCTTTTTGATTTGCTTGATTGAAGTGTGTGTGTATGTGTGTGTGTGTGTCTATGTTGCGCCAGTAGTTGTCTTTTTTGTCTTTTACTACGTATTCGTTAGCGCTTTTGTATCACTCATCTATGCTAATCCGTCTTTTTCATTTATGGAGTGCAGGAGAGACAAACTGGCAGACAGAGAAAGAGATGGTTTGTGTCTATGTGTTGTGGGTGTGTGTGGGTGCATATGTGTGTGTGAGAGAGAGAGAGGAGAGAGAGAGAGAGAGAGAGAGAGAGAGAGAGAGAGAGAGAGAGAGAGAGAGAGAAATACTGTGCACGAGTTTACTCAACTAAAAGAAATTAGTTACTCAGATGTAATTTAAATATTTCCCACAAAATACAAAAGCGTCCCAAAATTTAACACATTTTCACGAGGACACTATAAGTAAATATTCAAATTAATACTGAAGCCATGAATACAATTCTTTGCAAATATATATCTATATCATCTCTTATTTAGGAAAATGAACAAACGTCGAGCTTCCCCGGTATCTTTATAGAAATACAAAGCCACGAAATTAACTTTTTGGTCTGAATACTTTTTCCTGGGATACTGATAACTGCTCTAACAAATTTGGAATTCAAATACAATGAAATGCCAAAAAAAAAGCATAATAAAGAAATGGGGCAAACGAGAAACTAGGTATCACACACGACAGTCGGAACGACGCTGAGGATAGGAATTGCAACAATATTCTTTTAGAACTGTGATTACTTTTGAGGTCGACTTTACAGCCACGGTGCAAACGTGACTCCATTTACATTTAGCAATGCTATCTGAGTGCGAGATTTACCTGCGAAACTCTGATGTTACCGAATAATCCTTTCATTTCGGTGGTTTCATTCCATCGTTTTTCTGTTTTTGCACCGCAGTCAACTAGAGAGCAAATATTTTTGATTCCGTAGATATTTTTGAAGTTAAAAAATTCAGTACAATCGTTTGTATGATCAAATGTAAAAACTACATGAAAACATATTGCGATGAATTCAAGGCATAGCCATTTGAATAATGAAAGGTAACCAACTGCGATCATTCTATATTCTCTCTCTCTCTCTCTCTCTCTCTCAGTATGTGACACACATGTGCCACAAAAACGGCATTTGAGGCAGGAAACGAGACAGCTCACTGAGGAGAAAAATCTGACTGAGTACGTCTGAAAGCTCCATACCATTAAGACATTTATTCCAAATTTTATGAAGGTCAACACATCTTTTTTCACCAAAGACATCCATTAGGCTTTTTTTTTTAGAGAAAATATGGTGAACTGGGCTACAGTCCTTTGAAAAATAATGAATCTCGATATACTTTTCAGGAGAAGATATGTACTTAGTTTTACTTTCGTGTCTATAATTAGATAGATAGATAGATAGATAGATAGATAAGATATATAGATAGATAGATAGATAGATAGATAGATAAAGATTGTAAACGAAAAAAAAAAAACTGAATGACAGGTCAATAAAGCTTTTTACACTTAAAAGCTAATTTGTAAATTAGGCAAATAGGCCGAGAGACTTCATGAGATTATTATCTTTTTTATATATCAAATGTAACTAAGTTTCTTAAAAGCCCACTTTCACATCAAAATTAACCGAGTACCATTATTGCCCTCAGAATTCTCTTTCGTTTCCACTTTAGCAAACAGAGACTTTTGCAACTTTTCCTCCTTTTTATCCGTGCTTTTCGGCCTCGGGATTAGATTAGCATGACAAAGGGCGAAGGATAATGCAATAGAGAATTTCAGTGAAGCCTCTCTGGATCGGCAGTTTTCCCAAGAGAACTTCAAGGACGTTCAAAAGAGGAGTGAACAAAAGTCATCAATTTATGT
>NC_061110.1:108044514-108054514 GCF_015104395.2 Macrobrachium nipponense
CTCTCTCTCTCTGTCAGGCACTGAAAAATATCACAATAAGCATCTCCAATAACAAAGACTATGTTGAAATGGTTAAAACCCTCTTCGGATGCCTTTTTGCAAAACAAAAACAAAAACTAGAATCGAGAAATTTTGGAAATTTACAAAGGGAATCTTGAAAACTATCGTTCATTAGACTCTTCCTTCGAAGTATATAAATGCTAGGGAGAGGAAAATGTACTAAATATTAAACAGCTTCGAGATACGCTAAAAAAAAAAAAAAAAAAATGCAGCAGACTAGTGTGTTAAGTTCATCATAAAATCTAAAATAAAAAAAGTATGCAACTCATGTCAGAAAATTTTTTTGCTCAGTGAACATTTAACAAATTAGATTAGATATCCAGTAAACTTAACGGGAATAGGTGTTGTATACAAAATAAAACAATTCCTATTTCTGTTCACATTTAACATTTATTTATTGCATCAAGACTATTTGACATGAGTAATGTTATTTAAGATTTTCCTTGGGATAACTGAACTTTGTTAACTGTTATGTTTAGTATACGCTGAAGAAAAATTTTCTTGATATTTTCATCTATCTATAATAATAAAATCCGAGTGGATCTTGTTTGTCTCCAAGGGTGGGATTAGGGCAGACAGGGCGCGGCCACCCAACCCCCTGCAAGCCAGTTTGTCCGCCCCGGTTGGGGCTGGGTAGGTAGGGGAACAGGAGGAGGGGAGGGGACATCCACCCTCCTCCTGCAAAACCTGTTTTCTCGGGCTTGGGTGGGTTGGGGTAGGTAGGGGATCAGGAGGGTAGGGGAGACACACCCTCCTCCTGCAAGCCTGTTTGTCCGCCCCGGGGTCAGTGTCTTTTTCTTTTTATAACGTTTGGAAACATTTTCAATTCTTTATTAACTTTATTCTTCCTTTTGTCTCTTCAACGTAGGCCAATAGAGGGAGGCTGGATTTTAATAGGTAGAAAATATACAAATATAGACATACTAGATTTAGACATATGCGCACACTTCTTATGAAATCTGTTTTAATAGATAGAAAGATATAGGTATCACATAGATTTAAACACATGCACTGGCTTTTCCCTATGAAATTCGTTTCATTTTTGACTATAGCCTTAATAAGATTCCAAATAATATTTTTCTCGGACTAAATTACGTAAAATGTGAAACAGCAATTGCAAAAATAGCTTCTAGACTTAAATGGATTTTTCACTTATTTGTTCCATCTGAGTCAGCGTCTGCAACTATAAGTAAGTAACGGTACCCCTATAAGAATAAAGTCCTGTAACAACATGACTAAATTTTTCGACGGAAAATGAAGTACTATAGAAGGCCAAGGTAAATAATGTGGGGTTTACTTTAGGTTAGTACATTTTCTATAGGTAGAATTTCTTCCCAAATTTAAAGGAAAATGAAAAAGAATGAGAGAGATGAGAGAGAGAGAGAGAGAGAGAGAGAGAGAGAGAGAGAGAGAGAGAGAGAGAGAAGGATTTCGAGGGATAAGAAAGTAAATGATTACAAAACATGGTAAGTCCAACGAGTCTAACTAAAGTAGTAGACTATAGGAAACTAACGTTATAAGGCGATACTTTTCCCTTGATTTTTTTCATATTTAAAGAATGTCTCATTTTTCATTAGGGCTCGCACCTCCCCTGGAAATTGTGACGCCCCCTAGTCAAAGGACCACTGGTCTAGGGAATCAAAAGCAGAGAATGAAAAAATGTATGAAAAACGTAATAAAACAGAGCCACTTTGACTTGAATTTCGAATGATAATGAAAACAGGGACTGGAAGAACCCGGAGTAAAATTTTCAAGTAACTTTCGTCATCGACTTTCGTATTTCCCTTTGAACGCGGCTTCATTTCCATGATAATGCCAGGGCAAAAAGGACACTAGGTTTGCGTCAGAATTCTCTCTCCCCACTAAATTCTCGTTACTCCTCTCGAATCATTTTCAGCTCATGATTATTATTATTTTTTTTTTTTTGCGATGAATGTAATCGCTGCTGTGAATATCATTGCTGAGTAGGAGGATTCAGAGAAAAGACAAAATAGGGAGAAAAATGTAAAAGAAATATAAGGATAGTGGCATTGCTTTAAATAAAAAAAAAAGAAAGATTATAACAGCATGTCAATGCAGAATATAGTTAACTAAAGAGTATATTTTCATCTCTATATCTATATAATTAGTTGAGATAGTATCTAATATTACCACAGCTTCCTTCACGTATATTTACAATATTAATGCTATTATTCGGTCCATATTATTAGCTGATAATAAAATCTTCCATAACTCGTTAAACACAAATATCCATATATATATATATATATATATATATATATATATATATATATATATATATATATATATATATATATATATATATATATATATATATACATTTTTTTTTTTCTCGGAATGACGCTGCTGTACCAATTCAGTTTATAAGTTATTATTTATTGGCGAATGAAGCTGCAGATCTTTCCCTAGTATGTAATTCTAAATGATTTACGGTCCCTTCCTGTTTGTCAAGTCCTATTCAACCCTCAGGCTGCGCGTTTATCATCCTATGTCGCTAATAGTATTTACCCTCGTTTTATTAATACTCACTAAAAGTTTCACAGGGAAGTCATCTTTCTGTATTATTGGTATGTGGAGTGGCCCATGGTTTCTTAGGATTAAATGTATTTTTTAATTTCTTAAAAAGATATATATATGTATATATATATATATATATATATATTATATATATATATATATATATATTATATATATATATATATATATATATATATATATATATATATATATATATATATATATATATATATATATATATATATATATATGATATATATATATAATCTATATATATATATATATATATATATATATATATATATATATATATATATATATATATATATATATATATATATATATATATATATATATATATATATATATATATATATATATATATATATATATATATATATATATATATATATATATATATCTATATATATATATATATATATATATATATATATATATATATATATATATATATATATATATATATATATATATATATATATATATATATATATATATATATATATATATATATATATATATATATATATATATATATATATATATATATATATATATATATATATATATAATCATCACTCATGAGACCTCACGTGTAATCTTTGGCTGTAAAAGAATTAAATTTGAGGAAAAGTTTCGAATTTAGATTTCCTATGTTCATAAATGTAAGAATATTAAAGCAATTAATTGCTGCATTAATTGAGCTTTAGTCGTAATTTCTCATTTTTGGTCTCTGTTAAGATTTGTTGAAAAATAAATTCTAGGAAACTGAATTGTATCGCATACACTTTTTATGTCAAAATAATTAATGGGATACTGAGATGGAACACAAGACATCACTGTAAAATAAAAGAAATATTTCCCATTTCCTCCTCCTCTGCTGTTAAAGTCATGAAAACTTTTTAAAATGAGCCCTCTTATTCAGGTTCCTATATTACGTATCAGTGTTTTTTTCTTTCTAATATATTACTGCAATGTTTCTTAGGATATCTATAAACATTTGCTCTTTTTTCTTTCCATCATTCATGAATGATCCAGTATTTTAATATGATACAATTTGATTCATATGACGAGTTAATTTGCTCTTTATGTGACTATCTACGTGAGCCGCTATATAAAGTTGATTACTAATTCAGATTATTGATACGCCCAATTATTAGTTTCAATATTACCGCGTGAAATTGTAGGTAAATATCCTTTTTTGTTTTTTCCTCACTTATATCTATTTTCTGTTAAATCATTTCAGTTTTCCCTGTTTAATTTTACATTATTTTTTCCTACCTTTGCTACTCAACAAAAAGCCAGTCTTTTACCTGAAGTGAATATTAAGCGCTTCCATTTCACATTCAAATGATATCGTATCCCTTCCTTTCATGAGAGGACCCCAAGAGCATACGAATAACAACACTGAATTCTAGATCATAGATTTTTTGCGTCCTGTTTTACAAGATGTGCGGTGTGTTATTGGCGTTTTCCCCTCTTTCCCTGATTTGAACTGCATATCTGCGCCGCAAGGAAGGGTCAGTATCTCACCCTTGTTTTATTTTAGCTTGGTCTATATTGTTCTGTTTCTCATTCATTTTACATACTCGTTTTTTTTTTTTTTTTTTTTTTCTGTCGAAGCAAGTTATAGAGATGGCTATTTGTCAGTCTGTCCGAACTTTTTCTGGTCCGCCTTCGGATCTTTACAACTACTGAGGCTAGAGGGCTGTAAATTGGTATGTTGGTCATCCACCCTCCAACCATCAAACATACCAAATTGCAGCCCTTTAGCCTCTGTAGTTTTGATTTTCATATAAGGTTAAAGTTAGCATTAGCCGTGCGTCTGTCACCACTATAGGTGCCACCACAGGCCACCACAGGGTCGTGGTTAAAGTTTCATGGAAGTGGCTGGGTGTTTCATACAGCATTATACGCTGTACAGGAAACTCGATTACGTCGAAGAAACTTCGCATTGGGTTAGATAGATGGTTTTTTCTTTAATTCTCTTTATGATTAGATAATATAAGAATTAATAATCTAGCCATAATACCAATTATTCCTCACTTGTTAGGTTATTTTTGTATGTCCTCCTTTTGGTTCTCATTTAGTCCATCTGTTTGCTCAGTGTTTTTTTATACAATTATTTTTCTTTTAAAACGAATGTGAAGGTTTTGTTCCCTGAGATATCCTGTTTAAGAGCCTTGGCACTATACACTCAAAGTTACCCAGTTCCAGTGTTTGGTGCATTTTAGATCTATTTTTTCTTTATTCATTCCTGGTCATAATGTAAAATCACAATATAAATTGTGCATAACTTTAAAATGTCAATTAAAACTGTCCTTTTTATCTGGGTTGTTAAATTACGATCTTAGCCATACATTGGAATTCATCTTTCAAATCATAATAGCCAATAATTTTATTTCAGCTTTTAAATCAATGTTTACCTGGGATTCTTTTACTTAGAAGTACCAAGCTCAATGCGCATACTTTTTCATTTCCGTAACTTTGATATTCAAAAAAAAGCATCTTTGATAAACACGCGTTCTCTAAGTGAATTTTTCCTCATTACTTGTTTTTTCTTCCTACTATGAGATTCAGGGTCTCTGTAACACGGTTTTTTGGACTTTGCTCCTTGTCAAAGCATCGGATGTAGCTGAAAGTTGACATATGTATATTTTACAAACACACAAATTTGTCAGCATTATCAATAACCTAAACCCGATAGTTTAAATTTTTATAGAGTAAAAATGATCTAGCCGACGCCATGGCCAATGATTACGAGCCAAGAGTCGAAAAAACATTCATTACGTAACCAGGTAAACACGCCTTTTGACGAAATGTTGCCCCGCCCATCCACCAGGCAGAAACTCCATCGGCTCTGAAACCCAAAGACTTTATGAATGGCGGAACGATACATAGATGTGGGTGGGGTATCAGTGCTAGCGTAGTAATACTACTGTAGCAGTATAGTGCCACAACAGTATAGCAGTAATATACATGAATTAAACGTTTAGGCCAACTGCTGGGATCCTTGTGGATCATTTAGCACTTCTTACAACACTACTCGAGAAATTAGTTTTTATAGACAGATGTTAAATTTTTCTAATCCAACAGTGCCCATGGTAGCCTTCAGTGTTATCATGAATTATAACCAGGCGAAATTGGGTGGAGCCTCATGAAGTCATCATTCTGAAGATAATTATTGGTGAAGGTTTAAAGCCAATATACGGTACCGGCTGTTTTTTAAATAGGTAGATAGCCAATAAATAAAAATTGCTTGACATTGGATATAGCAGTTTTCAAATCAAGCTTGTCTACTACTACGTTTTTTGAAAATTACCAACTATTCCCTACATCTTGTCAATCTGATTGTGACCTATAAAGTAGACTGCAATTTTTAAGAAACCTATTTTGGGAGTTAGACTAATAATCGAAGTGTTTTTGTATTTAATAAACATATTTTGTTGGTTTGTTCATTATGACAATTATCAGTGGAGATGTTCCAGAGTTCATAAAGGTGTACTGCTTTGTTTGTATTTAAATTTGTATGTCATTGTTGCCAGAGGTTTAGCCTTCGTTACGTAAAGCCAATCATCCATCGATAAAGAGGGAAGAAATGCCGTCATAAGTTACGTAAAGAGTGGGGTTTCGAAACCTTTTCTCTGAGTAAGTTGCCCCGTCTTCAAAAAGGTCACTTTTACATTATAAGTACCCAATTTATTCAACCTACGTAATGCAGAATACAGTCAAAGTTTATGTGTAGATATAAATATGTATTCTGAATAAGCGTTATATTTATGAAATGCATAGATAAAAAGTTATTGCGAAAAAAACCACCGTGTTACAGAGGCCCTGAATCTCATAGTAGATCATTAACCATGTTGTCAGAATAATAAGGTCCATTCTAGTGCGAGCGATACTTCGTACGGCATTTCATTTACTAAAGATCCATGATTTTGACCACACTTCTGGCATTTGTTGTACTGTACCTAGTGGTACCTATGATAGAGAACAACAAAAGGCCCGGCAGTCTGTAGAAAGCAGTATCTTAGGCAAGGGCACTGAACCTTTAATAAACCATTCGCAAACTATGAAACTTTGGTATTTACTATTTTATTATATATATCATTATCATTGATATTTATTTTCTTTATCTCAGTCATCCTATTCGACTTAATATTTATAATGTGGTGTTCCGGGTTACATCCTGCCTGCTTAGGAGTACATCACTTTTCTCACTATGTGATCTGATTCTAGCCACGCTCTTCTGCATAAGTCCTGGAGCTACTTCGGCCTCTAGTTTTTCCAGGTTCCTTTTAGGGATCTCGGGATCGTATGATAATAATAATAATAATAATAATAATAATAATAATAATAATAATAATAATAATAATAATAATAATAATTATTATTATTATTATTATTATTATTATTATTATTATTATTATTATTATTATTATTTTTTTTTTTTTTTTTATTTTATTTATTTTTTTTTTTGCTCTATCACAGTCCTCCAATTCGACTGGGTGATATTTTATAGTGTGGGGTTCCGGGTTGGCATCCTGCCTCCTTAGGAGTCCATAATTTTTCTTACTATGTGTGCCGTTTCTAGGATCACACTCTTCTGCATGAGTCCTGGAGCTACTTCAGCCTCTAGTTTTTCTAGATTCCTTTTCAGGGATCTTTGGGATCGGTGCCTAGTGCTCCTATGATTATGGGTACGATTTCCACTGGCATATCCCATATCCTTCTTATTTCTATTTTCAGATCTTGATACTTATCCATTTTTTCCCTCTCTTCTCTTCAACTCTGTGTCCCATGGTATTTGCGACATCAATGAGTGATACTTTCTTCTTGACTTTGTCAATCAACGTCACGTCTGGTCTGTTTGCACGTATCACCCTATCCGTCCTAATACCATAGTCCCAGAGGATCTTTGCCTGATCGTTTTTCTATCACTCCCTCAGGTTGGTGCTCGTACCACTTATTACTGCAAGGTAGCTGATGTTTCTTGCACAGGCTCCAGTGGAGGGCTTTTGCCACTGAATCATGCCTCTTTTTGTACTGGTTCTGTGCAAGTGCCGGGCATATCCGCTTGCTATGTGGTTTATGGTTTCATTTTTTTCGTATTGCACTTCCTACATATGGGAGAGATGTTTTATTTCCGTCTATCGTTCTTTGAACATATCTGGTTCTTAGTGCCTGATCTTGTGCCGCTGTTATCATTCCTTCAGTTTCCTTCTTTAGCTCTCCCCTCTGTAGCCATTGCCATGTGTCATCGCTGCTAGTTCTTTAGTCTGTCTCATGTATTGTCCGTGCATTGGTTTGTTGTGCCAGTCCTCTGTTCTGTCTGTCTTTCTCCTGTCTTTGTATATTTCGGGTCTTCGTCTACTTTATTAGTCCTTCTTCCCATGCACTCTTTAGCCACTCGTCTTCACTGGTTTTCAGATATTGCCCCCCAGTGCTCTGTTCTCGGTGTTGACGCAGTCCTCTATACTTAGTAGTCCTCTCCCCTCCCTTCCTTTCCTTTCCGTGTTGTGGTAGTCTGTCCGTATTTGCTCTTGGGTTGTAGTGCTTTGTGTATTGTCATATGTTTCCTGGTTTTCTGATCTATGCTGCGGAGTTCTGCCTTCGTCCATTCCCACTATTCCTGCGCTATATCTGATTACTGGTACTGCCCATATGTTTATGGCTTTTATCATATTCATCCAGCGTTGAGTTTTGACTTGAGTATCGCCTTGAGTCTCTGCATATATTCTTTACTGATCGTGTCCTTCATCTCTTGGTGTTTTATATCCCCTCCTTCCATTATTCCCAGGTATTTGTATCCTGTCTCATCTATGTGTTTGATGTTGCTCCCATCTGGTAGCTTTATCCTTCAGTTCTCGTTACTTTGCCTTTTTGTATGTAGACTAAGGCGCATTTTTCTTTTTCCAAACTCCATCCTGATGTCCCCAGATACATCCTTACAGTCTGGATTAGGTATCTATTTCCTTGATGCTCTTACCATACAGCTTGATGTCGTCCATGAACATCAGATGGTTGATTCTGTTGCCTCTTTTCTTGAGTTGGTACCCGGCAATCCATCTTCTGTAGTACTTTTTTGTCATGGGAATCAATGGCTACTACGAAGAGGTAGTGGGGACAGTGAGTCGCCCTGGAAGATCCCTCTCCTGATATTAACCTCTGCTAGTCTTATTCCAGAGCTGTAAGTATTGTATTCCAGTTGTCCATTGTATTTTTGAGGAAGCTGATGGTGTTTCCTCTGCCCCATATATTTTCAGGCATTCTATTAGCCATGGGTGGTGGTATCATGTCAAAGGCTTTCTTATAGTCTATCCATGCCATGCTTAGGTTGGTTTTCTTCTCCTACTGTTCTTCATTACCATTTTGTCTATCAGGAGCTGGTCTTTTGTGCCCCTACATTTCCTTCTGCAGCCTTGTCTGTTGGTGGGAGATGGTGTTTGTCTCCTCTAGGTAATTGTATAGCCTTTCACTGATGATACCTGTTAGTAACTTCCACATTATTGGTAGGCAGGTGATAGGCCTGCAGTTACTGGCTATATTTCTCCTACTCTTGTCTTTTTGTACTAGCGATGTTATTATTATTATTATTATTATTATTATTATTATTATTATTATTATTTGATTATTATTATTATTATTATTATTATTTTATCAAAAGTAATGGCTACTTCAGCAGCACTACACTTGTAGAGATTCTTCTCTATTTTCCGAATAGCGGCTTTCCGTGCTACTTAGACAGGCTAGTAGAGCGCCTATGGCAGTCATGATCAAATACAGAGTCAAAATTGGTGTATATATTTGAATTTTTACAGATAACTATGATACCATAGTTATCAAAGTCATTAACGATCTCTCTCTCTCTCTCTCTCTCTCTCTCTCTCTCTCTCATCTCTCTCTCTCTCTCTCTCAGCAGAGAGCTTTCGTCTGGAGCTGCCAGAACATCCTTGGGCTAGGAAGCTGAGGGTGGACTGATCTTGGAGCGGTTTCCATCCTCGTTTATATTTGGGGTTGACAGCAGGGTCTGCCCATGCTGATCTACTATTGGCTGGTGGCGGCAAGGTCTCCGTTTCATTGGTGGCTTGAACCAGGTCTCAAGCCACTTTCCACCCGTTGATGGTTGCGATGCTGTAAGTCCTGCAGCCGCCTTGACCTCCTTAGCAGCCTGGTTATGTTGATGGGCGTTTCGCTACACTGCGGGACGTCACGGCTAACTTGATTATGGGTTGGCTGCAGGAGTAAGTAAAAACCTACACTAAATACGACGCAGGAAGAATTTCTCCTCCCTACGAGTATGAGAAGATTGCCACCAACAATGACACCACCGAGCACGACAACTCCACGGAAGACAACGCCCCCGAACGAGATACTCCTG
>NC_061110.1:108059514-108067014 GCF_015104395.2 Macrobrachium nipponense
TACGCCTTCTCACGTATTTATCGTGTTGACCCCTCTGACGGTATAGTTTTGTAGATGTCCCCGTACAACCATCGGCTGCTACGAAGATAGGGGCATGGGCGGTGGATGTGTCCGGGACACACGACGTCGAATCCGGCCTTATCATAACGGATCCAGGAACCATTATTCATCCTGTAATTGAATTTATTACCGTAAAAGGGATAAAGTTTCCCCAGACAACCTTCGCTTGTATGAGAGAGAGAGCCGTTTAGCACTATGTCTAACTCACATGAATCCGTTGATATAGGATAGAATTCAAAAGAGTCAGCTGTACAAATTTTATTCTTATTCATGGCTTCTGAACAGTGAGTGAGTTTATCTAAGTCTTTAATGACTGTAAATGATTTCTTATCAGAGAAATCAGTACATGCCCTGTTAAATTGGATATTACTGGTGGATTTGAGTTATTCGTCATAAAAGTAGGAAACGGTGCTATTTTGTATGATTGCCAAGCATCGGAAGAATCAAAAGGAATTGTGATCATAATTCTATAATTTTCTACGCTGACTGATATTAGGCTATAATAGAATTCTACTTTATGGGCATCCAATAAAGGAATATCCCTAGCTTCTCCCGTCCGTTTTCCAAAGTTAACGTCAGATCTTTAATAGGCATGAGGTGAGGAGATAACACACCCTTTGTTGCTAACGTAATTGCTTCTACGTAATCTTTTGACTTTTCAATAAATGTGATATTTTCAACGGATATGATCTATTTTCGAACTATAGTAAGCTAAAGTAGCCAGCAAATGTTGAACTTCCATGACCTGATCGATATTATTTGAATGTTCATTAACGATATTCATTATTTGATTGATCGAAGATAACTGGCTGCGAAGTTCTGATAAGGCCAGTTCCGTTTTGTGTTGCAAAAACTCAATTCTTTATTTTGATTATTTATCTTGAGGCGATTTGAGATTCCTAAGCCTAGATTCGCAACTGATCCTAAGATGTTTAGTCCAGCTAGAATAAGCGGGTTGCGACGCTCAACAGTATTGTGCCGCACAGACCACATCAGCAGGTCACGAGCGAGTTCTTCTGCCTCGGCGGTTTTATTTTGTATGTCATAAGACAACATTTCCGCGACGCTTAGCGTTTGAGCTAGTGAAATCTCTGAGTTAGCATGAAAATTACGTTCATGCATTTCCTTGGAAGGGAAATACCAAACCTCATCAGGTCATTCTTTAAGTTTAAGGACGTCATCTTCAGTAAGAAAATAGCATGCATATCTACCTCGATAACAATATTACTTGACACGATGAATACTCATCGATTCTCTCGATAATCGAGCCATGATTAAATTCTATGTCTTTAGTCCTAGCGCTCTTTCCATACAACAAAGATGTCTGAATACACAATATCACTCCTAACAATAACAGATTCATTTTTGAAAACCTGCAATGAGTAAAACAGATGTAATAACTCGCGTAAAAGAATAGGTTTACATACAATATGATTAATAGATATATATATATAATTTTATTATACAAGTTTCATAAATACAACCATTTTTTCCCTCACTCCATCTACCTTTCTTTAGATTCTGATATGTGCCAATGGACTATTCTCACATCAGTGGGTTTGGATACATTTTGAACCCTAACTCTATTGGCCGTTAAATTTTCTAAAATGTTAAACGGGCCTTCAAACTTAGGTGTCAGTTTATAATTTAAACCTTTACGCACGTATACTTGTATGTATACCTGATCGCCCACGGCATATGTTCTAGTTGGCTTAGCTATTTTATCATGATTTTTTTTCATTATGACTCGTGCTTCTTCTAAATTCTTACGAATTATATTATATCGACTTATGCTTGCATCCATAACATCCTTTAGAGGATTTGATAAATTAGTTGTAGGCTTTAAGATGTGGAAAGGCGTTCGGGCCGGGATACCGTACAGTGCCTC
This sequence comes from Macrobrachium nipponense, assembly GCF_015104395.2. Classification (NCBI taxonomy): domain Eukaryota; kingdom Metazoa; phylum Arthropoda; class Malacostraca; order Decapoda; family Palaemonidae; genus Macrobrachium; species Macrobrachium nipponense. The sequence goes on from NC_061110.1 coordinate 108,061,463, forward strand.
GTGCGGTGTCATTTTAATAGACACGTGATACGAGTGATTAAGTGTGCTTAGTACCGCAGGTATGGCAATGTCCCCGTTGGATCTGCCCCCCTAAGTGACCTTAAAATGTTTAAAACCTTACGATTTGCCCTTTCCACTAGCCATTAGACTCTGGGTGATAGATCATGGTATTGATTTTCTTTATACTAAGGAATTCGCACAAGGAGTTAAGGAAATGATTATTGAACTCCCCGCCCGAGTCTGAGATAATGATGTGTGGAATTCCATGTTTACAAATGTACACTCGTAAACTTCCTAGCGCACTCGACCGCGGTTTTTGTTTTAAGCGCTATAAGTTCTGTATATCGAGTCAAAGCGTCTATAATTACTAGGAGGTGCTTATTTCCTCTGTCTGACTCGTAAAATCCTGTTAATAAATCTAAATGTACTCTTTCAAAGGGTTGATTTGGCACGGGGTAAGCCCCTAGGCTGACAGGTGTCTTCGTGTGCCCTTTGTATTCTTGACAAGTGCGACAATTTGCTATGTGCTTTTTTATATCTCTAAGCATCGTATGCCAATAAAATAAGATTTGGCTTTCTGTGACATCAAGGTATAACCCGGGTGGTCCGTGCAGTGGATTTTCATGCAACCACTTTAAGACAGTGGGTATGAGTGAGATAGGCACCACCACCTGGTTGTTTTATTCAAACTGCGGTGTGTTGCGGGTTTTCCTCGTCACGGATCACACAGGATATTTTCCTGTAGGATATAATTCTGCTTGCTTATACTTTAGGTATTCTTTTCCTTTCGGATTTCCGTTTAACGCAATGATGATTTTTTCTATTTGCGGATCTTTTTCTTTGTTCCGTCTGTATAGTCAGCACTCCGCCCAGATCTTCCTGTTCGGATATAGTTTTAACAACGGGCATGGAGGTTGAGATGTCTATTAATTCAGCTAATGGCTTCGGTACAAGATGAAAGAGGGGTTGCGTGATAATGCGTCAGCAATGATATTTTGCTTTCCCAGGTAAATACCCGATCCTCGCGCCAAAGTCCTGAATGATCATGTGCCACGAGTTCGCTTGGGGCTGTGACTAAAGCCATTTAAAGAAGTCGGTTAGGGGCTTATGATCAGTGAGAACCTTGACGGGATAACCGTATATTATGAATTTAAAGTGCACGAGTGAATTAACAATAGCGAGCCCTTCCTTGTCTATTACTGCATATTTACTTTCGGAAGGTCTCAGTTTACGTGAATAAAAAGCTATAGGGAAAACTGTTTATCATATTGTTGAAGCAATACCCCACCTACTCCTAGGTCTGAGGCGTCTGTTGCTATGAAAATTCCTTACCGAAGTCAGAATTTCAAGATAGGAGAACTACACAGTTCATCTTTCAATTTATCGAACGCCTGTTGATGAATTTCAGACCATACGAAATCTACGCCCTTTTTTATAAGATCTGTTAGGGGAGCGGCTATGATTGAGTAATTGCGGATGAAGCGGCGATAGTATCCGCTGCACCCCAAAAACTGCTGTATTCCCTTGACGTTAATAGGTATCGGAAAGTTACGGATAGCCGACACCTTATCGTGGACGACTTTAAGACCTTCACTAGAAACCGTGAAACTAGATAGACTAGTTCTGTTTTAAAAAATTCACACTTACTTATCTTTACCCTTAAATTATGCTGCCTTAACCTTTGTAACACTAACTCCAATTTACGTAAATGTTTCTTCTAATGTGTTGGAAAAGATTACTAAGTCATCCATGTAGGTATGTAGGATATCTCCCAACAAGTCTCCAAACACGAAGTTTATCATACGAGTAAAAGTTATAGGAGCACAACGTAAACCAAAAGGCATACGCAAAAATTCATAATGTCCCCTGGCTGTGCTGAAGGCAGTGTATGGGATACTCTCTTGTTCCATCGGAATCTGATGAAATCCTTTTAGTAAGTCTAGGCTTGTGAAATATTTATTCTGGCCTAGTAAAGATAGGATATCATCGGTACATGGTACTGGGAATCTGTCAGGGATTGTTTCTTCATTTAAACGACGAAATCTACGCATATCCGCCAAGTTCGATCTTTTTCGGTTACTACTATTAACGGAAATTATAAGGGCTGTTTGATTTCCTAATGACTCCTTCTTTTTAACATTTTACCTACTTCCTCTGTTATCTCATTCTGAAATTTTCATAGGAAGTCGGTACGAAGGTACATCGATTACTTTCTGTTTGTCCTTGAGCCTTATTTGATGCTCGATGACATCCGTTTTTCCTAAGGTTCCATCCAGTAGTGGAAAAAACATCATGATATTTAGTTACAGATTCAAAAATTTCTGCTGAATTTCTTCTTCTTGAATATCTTTATTGATGTTGTTCTTTATAGATTGCAAAAGGGTTTCATCCGCGACTGATTGAGCGTGATTTATCTCAGCTACGGTAAGAATGCGATGTTTATAAACTTCGGCATCCAAGATATGTTGATTTTTGTGGATTACTAAAGTGGTATTCAAATGATTACAGACTTCGATATTACATTGTTGTTGTGAGACGACTGTAATAAACGGCTTGTGTGACCGGAATCCGTACGGGTGTTTTTCAGAGTTTCGGAAAGGATTAATGTTTCAGATCCTGGCAAGGTTCTTTTTACACGCACTAATATATTTGAAGTTACGTTAGGCTCGAGAGTTTGCGTGCAAGCTGATATTACGGGTGAGCGAGAGTTCTGTTGGGTTGCTGTATTATCTCTTGGTTCATGAGACAGGTGATTGGTTCCGTAATGTAAGTGACAACTCTGTCTGTCTCTTATTATCTAAAACAGATTTTAGGGTATTAGAAGACCTATAGAATTTCCCTTTGATATACACGCCGTGTTTTGCAGGTGCTAAGATAATATTTTGAGTGCCCATAGACGGGTATCCGATAATTACTGCGGGATACATATTAATGTTTTGTACAACGACAAAGGTATCAGCAAACGTGCGCTTACCGACCTTGTACTGTACATGAGTTACGCCACAACATTTAATTCATTATTCCCAATGCCTGAGACCTTATTCCGGACTTTTCTATAGGGAAATTTGAAAGAGTAAATGATGAGTCCTTAAATCCATTATATTTACGTGACTACCAGAATCAAAGAACAAAGTGAATGACTTATGGTCCAAATTTACTGCATGTAAGGTTGGTCGCAACTCGTTTTGACTAATAATTGCATGAATTTGTTGCAAATCTACGGGAACCTGCACAGATTTTTTTTGATTCGGCCGTGTGTTTCATAGGAAAATCAATTGTCTCACAATGATCTGATAAATGATTAAACTGATTATTTGATACAAAAGATGTTGATATTGATGACCCAACATCGCCCTCTCCCCGCCCCCCTTGGAGTGAACTACGTGTATTTGTTTTGTTTATCACACCCTGAAAATTCGCTTGCCCTTGCGAGTTCTGGCTAGACGGCCCAGGAACAGAGGTACCTGAAGCACGATTTGTTTGTTTGCTGCTGTTGTGCAGAATTTCCGTTTGGTTGTTTCTTCTTATAGTACTGAGGACCCTTCTTTTTATTTGCACTAGCAAACTGGTTGCGTTGTTTGTAGCATTTTTGCTGTTGATTCCTCGAGTAGCAACGGTTATATGAATGAGTTGAACTATTTTGTGTATTGAACAAAAACGCGTCCGACAGTCTGAAATCATGGTGACCTGGTCGTTTACAGTTATAACAAAACCATCCCTGCAACTTGATTATTATTATGTACCACATTTACTTGTTGTGGCTTGTTCTCATTTTTTGCAAAAACTTGAATGAGCGAAGGATCTAGGTCGGTACATTTAGACATGTGTTTTTGATTTATACACATCTAATTCCGTACTGTCGGGCTGCAATTTTTTTATCAAAACACCGTACTAAACGCTTCAGGCAACATTACAGTGATAGACGTAAGGTAGATCAAAACGGTATAAAATCTTTCACTTTGATTTTAGCACCCGCAACCCACCCGGAGTTACTTAACCTATCCTGATATTCATTTAGCCGGTCGGCAATTAGCGCCGCCCGCTCGACAACATTGAGCTGAGTCATGGAGGCTTGGTTAAGGATATTTCTCAATGCCAATACTACATCTAAAGCCTCTTCACCCCCAAAACACACGGCACGTAATCTAATTTGAACTCGTCCCATGTAAGCGCTTCTTGGAAAGAAACCCCCCTTAGATACGCACTTGCGTCACTTTTGCAAAGTCAATGAAGCTCTTGGCCTCCTGTAATTGTACTGCTGGGTCTGTGATGCTTTTGCATTTAAATGAGCGTCTACAGATGAGATCCATGCCTCAACATTTTGAGGCAGGAACCCATTGACCCGACCTTGAAAAGGGACAATCGCTGACCTCGCGCTAACGAGAGTCACCACGTTGGGGTTGCCAGCCGGAGTGGTTGCCATTTCGGCTTTCACTTTTTTCTTATCACTTCTATTCCTTGCAATCCTATCAAAATATCTATAAGAGTACACTCGACCACTACGTAAACGCATAAGCAATGTACTGTATAAGTGTGTTATAATAATAGGAAAATCCCCCAAAAGATACAAAAATACAGATAATATGATAAAATTATACGGAGAATTCCTGCAAGAAATGGTTAATGACAACTAGAAAGAAAAAAATTAATCTGCGGGCGAGAACCTCGTAGTTGAAGATTGGTTCTGTAATGAAGGAAGATTAATATGGCTAACAACTCACCCCCAGAATACTGGGAACGATCGACTTTCTTGATGAACCAACCACTTCAAAGTGAGGGAAAAGACCCTGAATAGATAAAAATGGTACTTAGCTCCAGATTATATTGCGAAGGATTGTTGACACGGGATGGACGTCACAGTTTTTCCTGTCCACGTCTCGCGTCGGAAGTCGTGATGACGTCACGGCCTTCTCTCGGTGCAACGATGCGCGGTGAAGTCCAAGATTGATGACGTCACAGCCTCCGTCCTTGCTAGATCGGGTGATGTTCCCGTGTGTTTGTTTTCTTCTTTCCGTTGATGTTCGATGCTGCCCTCGTCCGGTGTAGATTCTCGAAGATAAGTGACAAACATTGCTCAAACGTCAGTGTTAAATGCTTGTATTCCTCTCGATGAAGGACATAGTTGCGTCTTCATAAACAAACTGTTTGCGTTGATTGAAGATCCCGTTTCCTCTGTTTGTTTAGTTTGATGTTGAAGGTGGAAGTTAGTTCTTGTAGACCTTCGGTCGGCTGTATGGGTCTTGTTAATTATGTTCTTCGTTTATTCGCTGCCACCACTTCTTATGTCTTATCGCTTGGCGATAGACTTTTTGTTCTTTTCCTTACGGCTGTCATCCGTAAGTAATGTTTGGTTCCTCTCATCTTGGATATCTTAGTAGAGAGGTTCTTTCTTGTCTAGAGGAGATGATTCAAACAGGCTAGTTGAACAAGTTAACAACTTTATTCTGTAACTCCATACTAGGAGATGCAGCTCGGTCGGACGACCGATATGTTTGATTTTTGGCGTGGAACTGCCATTCTAAAGCATCGCGTCGATAGCGGAACATAGCTAT
>NC_061110.1:108069514-108074514 GCF_015104395.2 Macrobrachium nipponense
CTGAAGATTTCCGGATGATCCTTATTTCGTATTCGGGATATACGATCTAAGAGAAGTTGAAACGAATCAGCGGAAATCTTTCTCCAATATTCCCCCTTGGCTAAAATGTCCGTGATTATTATGATTATGCAGTTTTTTGCCTCCGTGGTGAAAAGGTTCCTAAAACCTGTTAAAAAACTATAATATTACGACTCTATTCTTAGAACCATTAGTGATATGTTATTATGTGTATTTCATCACTTACTTTATGAAGAGTTCAGGGGCCATATATACGTGCAGACATGATGGGAATGTCCTTCTCAATATTATTATTGTTGTTGCAGTTGTTGCATAAAATTATTAGTCTTAGAAAGTCATGTATGGAATTTATTGTTATAAATAAATATTTCGATAAATTTTAACACTCGACTTTTTAGTACTGCGTGCATCTAAACATTGCTATCATTATCGATAATATTTTTATAAAATTTCTTTTCAGGGTCTTTGGTGTCGGAATTTCTGGCTACCTCAGAGCGAGCGAAAATAATGAATTGCCGACAAAGGCTCATATTCTCGTCGATAACTAACGAAAACTGATATAGTGGCGAGGTTTAGCCCAAGATGTGTTCGCCTGGATTTATTCACATTCATTTGAAATTCAAAAAATATCTCACAAAAAAAATATTTCTTCGTTACCTCATTCTAACTTCGCAGGATGGTAAGAAAATTAGTCAGATACGTTTTTTAAAATTTTCTCTATCATTCTTGCTCTTCCTTTGATTTACTGCATTCCTGTATTTATCTCTACCTTCTCTTACTTCCTAATGACCGCTATATTCTTTGGAAGCTTGAATTTCAAGTTAATGGCTCCTGTGGGCTTGTTCCATGTGAATAGGATTCGTATTCTGAATATAATAATAATAATAATAATAATAATAATAATAATAATAATTATAATACTGTTATACCTTTTATCCGTTTCAAGGTTTATGATTATCTTAATAAAATTTCACTTGCAGCATGTCACTGAAACAGGAATCTCAAAATTATGATAATACTCTTAACATAATCATCACCATCTGGTACATTATCGTAACATTCTTCTGATTCTTTTTACTTTAGTAATCATCAGTTGTCTTGCTCTGCTATATAATCATATATATATATATATATATATATATATATATATATATATATATATATATATATATATATATATATATATATATATATATTTATATATATAAGATTTTGAATGGAGAGTAATTCAAATAGATTTTAGTGCTGCTTTTGTGTTCGTAGACTTATTTGTGTAACTTCAGATTCTTAGGTTTGGTGGGCATGTTTTAGGATTACCTAAAGGGGAACTTATGGTTAATAGCCATTAAATTTCTTCTAACAGAACTTAATAAGCTAAAAAATGAGCCATTGCTCAAATCTGTACGTAATCCCATCGTTTTACAATTTAATTTCAAAGTAGCGCCGAGGTACTTCAATGGAGAGTGCCATTTCTCCTGGATTCGACCATGTTGCCATCTGGCGGATTTGTACCGATGACTTGCTGCCGCGGTCGCCTCTATGACAAGAGGAGCGAAGCACGCATATTATAGGGTATTCGTCCTCTCGGTATAGTCCTCGTGTTTTTAGGTCAATTGTCATTCAAATAGCGTCAATTATGCCAACTTGTATGGTGTTTGGTTGTGTCCAATACTTCTGGCAAGCGTCCAAAAGTCATAACATTCCACAGGATTCCGTCAAATAAAGAAAAATCAAGCCGCTGGCTGATGGCTCATCGAAGGGAGGATATCAACATAAAATCTTTCAACCTACGACGCAAACCATTGTCTGTTCGGACCATTTCTTGCCAACAGATTTAAAAGATGACATTAGGAGCAGGGCATTAGGTATGGCTATGAAATTTATTTATATAAGTTTTGGGAACTTAATTTCCCTCTGAACAGACCACGGTACCGACGAAGATAGGGCGGGTATCTACCGCTATCTATACTATGGTGCCTCTACTTGTATGCATTTGAATATAAATTTATTCTTGTCTTTATTTACCGTTTCAATAATATATTTTCAGCTGACAAATACAAACCAAAAAGATATTATCTAAAGATGCTGTTCCCTCGGAATAGTTCCGCCTGCCTGAGCCTACCGCTACATGACGTCACACATAACAGATGAGCCACACAAAATGGCGGCGCCCATGGTGCAATAGAAAATTGGTTGTAAAAAATAAGAAAACGCCCCTTTCAAAAAACTTTTTTCACCATGGGTACTTAAGCAGGATAATACTACATATGGAACAGCTAAAATGCAGCCATAAGTTCCCCTTTAAAGATTCCTTACAAGTAGGCAGCAGCGAGTTACTGTTGATGGGATCTTGAACGAACCACGACCCATTGCATCAGTAATTCCAAAGGGTAGTTTTCTTGGCCCACTGCTATTTTTAATACATACAAGTGATATGATTGCTCTCGTGGAAAACAAGATTGTTTAGTATGCCGATGATGCACTATTGTGGGTGTAGCCTATTCTCCGTTTATGAAAAATGAAACTGCACTTAGTCTGTTGTAACAATGGAGCGGATTAGTGAATGGTGTAGTCAGTGGGGTAAGAGGCTGAACTTTAGTAAAACAAAAACACTGTTCATTACGAGATCTTTTACTGATTTTCCACCACATCCTCCCCTTGAAGTGGTTGGGACTCTGTTTTATGAGTCTGGAACTTTAACTACACTAGGGGGAGCTTTTGATTCAAATCCTACTTTTGAGGAACCGCTAATGAAAGTGTCAGCAAATGCCACATGGAAATCAAGTATTGTACGTAGAGGCCTATATATATTTATAACAGTGACAAAATCGGTGCAATCTGTTTTGGGTCATTTGCTTTCCTTTACTTGAATGCTTTTTCCGGGGTGAGCTTCGGCCAACGCGGAATCAGAGGAATCCATTTCTGGTAATAGAAATTCATTTTTCGAGATAATGTGGTTTCGATCCCACAATAGCTGTAGGGGTCCCCCCTTGCTAGTAACCAATTGGTTTTCTAGCCACGTAAAAATATCTAATCCTTCGGGCCAGCCCTAGGAGAGCTGTTAATCAGCTCAGTGGTCTGGTTAAACTAAGATATACTTTTCCGGGGTGAGCTTCTGCCAAAGATTTATATTTTTTTTATAGAGTGGTTCGTAGTGGTATAGGATTCCGTTTCTAACATTAGCTATTGTAAATTGGGCCATCGACGAATGGTCTCTCGTTCGTCAGTTTTTCTTGAGTTATATTTTAACAGATCTTTCACATTCACAATCGATCCCTGATCCTCTTTTCCTCAAGTTTCGTACCCATAATTATTTATTTGCACCGAACATTCATATCTCTCTTCATTGCCTGCAGGGCACTATCCTACATCTACATTCGTATTTATTCATTTTTTTAAAGATTACATGAGCATTATACTCTCGAATTTGCTGTAAGCAATGTCAACAAATGATCAAAATAGTTGTTTGGCATAGGAGGTATGTCATTCTTAGCCCTGTGGAACCAACCGTCCATGAATAACATGCAAAATTGCCTCGGCGATCATGAACGCTGCTCACGAAAAGAATTCAATTTTCGTATCAACAAAGATTGGGCACTCCAGTGAAAAATGTCATGATACTAATCTCCCTCATGAATATGAGTGGCCAGGGTCAATTTGTTTGCGCAAACAGTAAAAGGGCAGATATATTCACAAACCCATAACTCTCTCTCTCTCTCTCTCTCTCTCTCTCTCTCTCTCTCTCTCTCTCTCTCTCTCCAGGGTTCATCCATGTATGAGTATGTTCCGACACAACGAATAATTTCAAGAAAGACTGACTTTTTTTTGAAGCCACAAGCGCAACAAACACACGCATATATATATATATATATATATATATATATATATATATATATATATATATATATATATATATATGTTTATGTATGTATATGTGTGCATGTATGTATATGTGTGTGTGTGTGTATGGTGTATGTATGCATGTCTAATAAAAGGAACCTATAAAAACGCCAAAATATAGGCTCCTTTTATTAGATGGAATTCTGTTGTAACAGAACATTTTTACCAATCAGGTATGTATGGTATATATAAGTTATATATTATATATATATATACATTATCATCATACCGCACATTTATATATATATTATATATATATATATATATTTATATATATATATATATCTTATGTATATGGAAAAATGGTTACGATTAACAATTAAAACAAAACTTGGCAAATTAACTCATTTAAAAGAGCCAGTCTTGACATAGAATTTCCTTTTCTAAAGTATCAAAGCTGCTGTAGAAAAACCTTCTCCCTTCCCCTCTCGCCTGTTGACTAATTTTCTAAACAAACTGAGATCTCCGTAGAATTAACTAATTAACTCTCTTGCCTAGATACTTTTTTTTTCTCATCATTAAAACGCTGGTCTCTTCGCTCTACGGAGTTTTATCAAACTTGTGTAGCTGTTCGTTTTTTTTTCAACTTTCCCTTCCAAAGTTTCCTAATCATATTAGCCTAGAAGTTAGAATATAAAAAATATATGGGACATTTCACAATGTACACAAATAAATTGAAGTTTTTAATAGTTCCTATTTTTATTATACTCGTAATTAATCTTTTTTTATTATACTCGTAATTAATCTTTACGTTTGAAAAGATATAAGAAAGAAAAAATCCTATTTTTGTTATCCTAAATTCAGAACATGTTGTTTCTGAATTTCGTAAAAAAGAGAAGCACACATGCATAGGCATAGGTATTAGTGTTCATAAAACTGAAAGTAACTAAAGTTTTCCTGCTTCGAATTAGAGCTCTTTTTTCAAAATATGAGGAACCTTATTATTTTATTGTTTTAAAACGCATGAAATCCTTAATATCTGATAAATCGGAATTTTTGAAAAGAAAAAAGATATCAATTTCCAACCTTGTTAGTATCAATTAGAAATCTTTGTTTTAAGTTTTAATTTTCTCTCTCATACT
>NC_061110.1:108085275-108097775 GCF_015104395.2 Macrobrachium nipponense
ATTTTTTCTCCAGATTGAATTCCGCTTCCGGTAAGCGCACTACACCTGCTCATCACGCTATTTCTTCAACTCCTTCGCGTGAGACTTCTCCTCAGCAGCCTCAAGATCCTAGAAGGCGCCCTTATACAAGTAGGCGTTCTTCTTCCAGATGTCACTCTCCTCGAGTGTCGGATCGTGACTTCTCTCCTGACAGGCATCAAGAGTCTGGTAGGAGTCGTGTGCATGATAGACGGCCTGCTGTTAGCCGCTCCCCGCAAGGTAGGCGCCAAGAGCCTACTGCACATCGATCTCCTAGTAGGCGCTCGTCTCTTTTAATGGCGTCATACTCCTGATTATTCTCCTCGGGGCAGACAACAAGAGTCTTTCAAGCGCCCTTCTCCTGTGTAGGCGCTCTCCCCGCTTCTAGGCGCACTTACTCCTGACCGTTTGTCTCTTGGTAGGCAGCCAGGAATCTCGGAAGCGCCCTTCTCCAGGTAGGCGCTCGTTAGCTTTGAAGCGCCCTTCTCCTGAATGTTACCCTCTTGTTAGACGTCAAGAGTCTCGCAAGCAGCCTTCTCCTAGTAGGCGCATTTCGCCTTCCAGTCGAACTTCCGTTGATCGTTACGCAACTGGACAGGTATGGAGAGCCGCGCAAGCGCTCTGCTCTCGATAGGCGCTCTTCTCCTGGCAGCCGCTCGCCTCAGGATAGGCGCAAAGAGTCTAGTAGGCGCTCGCCTCCCTCGTAGCGCCCTTGGTATGTTTCCGAGGATTCTCGGAGTAGGAGCCCTACCTCTCCTTCGGCTGAAATTCCGTCTACTCGAAGAGGGAGTCTCATCGTAGACAACCCAGATCTTCTCATCGTTCTCCAGTGGATGTGAACTCTTCTAAGAGAGGGCGTTCTCCAACCTCTCGCTCAACTCCTAACTAGGATCCCTTCGTCACCTAAGGATCTTCCGCGCTCGCCTCGACAAGACGTCCTAGAAGGTTCGGATGAGGAACCGAACACTTCTGCTGCTGTGTCTTCTTACAAGAAGCTTACAGAGCTACTTTTGCAAGTTTTGGGGATTCCCTTACTCCTACGGCTCCTCCTTCTCCTCACTCACTTTTTTCAACGGCGAAGACAGCGAAGAGTTCTTCTTGTGTGAGGATGAAGCCAACTCTTTCAATGAAGAAGGCACTGAGGAGTTTTGGTTCCTGGATGGCTTCCAAAGAAGAAGCGGGGAAATGATGTTTTCGCTTTTCCTCCTTCGAAGTTATCAGGACGCGCTGGTTTCTGGTACGAAACAGGAGAGTCCTTAGGATTGGGTCTACCGTCTTCGGCTGATTCGGATTTTTCGGCGCTGGTAGATTCGACAAGGAGAACTGCCCTTAACTCTGCTAAGACGACTTGGGCAATGAATGAATTGGATCACATGCTAAAAGGCATTGTTAGAGTGCTAGAAGTATTTAACTTCCTTGATTGGTCGTTGGGGGTCCTAGCCAAGAAAATTGAAGTGCCAGAGTCATTTTCGCCAGAAGATCTCATGTGTGTTTTGTCTTGTATGGACAAGTCGGTAAGAGACGGAGCGAGTGAAATCGCCTCCCTGTATGGGGCCGGGGTCGTGAAGAAGAGGTCTGTTTATTGTTCCTTCTTAACGAAGTCTGTCTCCCATGCCCAGAGGTCTTCTTTGCTGTTTGCTCCTGTGTCTGCTCAGTTATTCCCTAAACATCGAGTGCAGGACATTTCGAGATCACTTTCGGCCAAAGCCACCCAGGACCTTTTGGCACAGTCGGCAAGAAAACCTCGCCCTTCCTTCCCTACCAAGGCTAAGAAGGAAAAGGCAAGTGTTCGAGAACCCTTTCGAGGGGCGTCTTCATCAAGAACCTCTACGTTTAGAGGTTGTAGACCTTCAAGAAGGGGTAAGACTTTCGCCAAGTCTGTTAAAGCCCCCAAATAACTTGCAAGTCCTTCAAACAACGGTGGGCGCACAGACTCTTAGAGTTTGCAGAAGTCTGGGCCCAAAAAGGGGCGGATCCTTGGACCCTTTCTATTTTGAGGAGAGGTTACCTCATCCCTTTCGTCGAAAGACCTCCCTTGACGACCATCCCAAGGGAACTGACGGCCAGGTACAGAGACCCCAACATGAATCAAGCTCTCCATCTAGCAGTAGATCAGATGCTGGAGAAGGGGGCTATCGAACTAGTGACAGACCATCATTCATCGGGCTTCTACAACCGCCTTTTCCTAGTTCTGAAGTCCTCAGGGGGATGGAGACCGGTGTTGGACGTAAGCGCCCTGAACTTCTTCGTAGAAAAGAAGAAGTTCACGATGGAAACGCCTTCATCAGTGCTGGCAGCACTTCGTCCAGGGGACTGGATGGTTCCTTGATTTACAGGACGCTTACTTCCACGTACCGATCCATCCTTCCTCGAGAAGTTTTCTCAGATTCATGATGGGGAAAATTTTTCAGTTCAGGGCTCTGTGTTTCGGCCTCTCGACAGCCCCTCAAGTGTTCACGGGGTGGATTTTGAGGAATGTGGCTCAATGGCTTCATTTGAAAGGGTGAGGATATCCATGTACCTCGACGATTGGCTAATAAGGGCCAATTCAGAAGATCGTTGTTTGAAGGACTTACAAGTAACTTTAGAATTGACGAAGGCTTTGGGACTTCTCGTCAATTTCAAGAAGTCGTCACTAATTCCCGAGCAAGAGTGTGTGTATCTCGGGATACAGATGAACTCTCTGAGTTTTTGGGCTTTTCCCTCTCAGGAAAGGATAGCCCGAGGATACGAGAGAGTAACAACCTTCTTAGGGAAAGAAGTATGCACAGTGAGGGAGTGGATGAGTCTGCTGGGGACGCTCTCCTCACTGGAGCAATTCGTTTCCCTAGGAAGGTTGCACCTGAGACCGCTCCAATTCTTTCTTCATCGGAATTGGAGTCGTCGTTCTCAGGATTTGACGTTCTCCCTGTCGTTATCCCAGGACGTCAAGAAACATCTCTTATGGTGGACAGATCCCAACCTCTTTGCGAAGGGACTGTCTCTTCAATCCCAGACCCCCAACCAGGTGTTGTTCTCCGACGCGTCGGACAAGGGGTGTGGGGCAACTCTGGGAACCAGCGAAGTGTCAGGTACCTGGGTGGGGGACCAGGTAGCCTGGCACATCAACAGAAAGGAGTTGATGGCTGTGTGGTTGGCTCTGAAGGCTTTCGAGCCCAAAGTCAGAAGATCGGTAGTGCAGGTCAACGCGGACAACACTACAGCTCTGGCATATATCAGGAAACAGGGGGGGGACGCATTCCTTCTCCCTGTACGAGACAGCAAGAGACCTTCTTCTGTGGGCAGAAGAAAGAGGAATCAAGCTTCTCACCAGGTTCGTGCAGGGAGAAAAGGAATGTAAGAGCAGATCTCCTCAGCAGGAAAGATCAGGTCCTTCCCACAGAGTGGACCCTTCATCTGGATGTATGCCAGAGCCTGTGGAAGTTATGGGGCAGGCCACACATAGACCTCTTTGCCACGTCAAAGAACAAGAGGCTGGATCCTTACTGCTCTCCGATATCGGATCGAGAGGCATTAGCAATAGATGCTCTTCTTCTAGACTGGAACGGACTCGATGTCTACGCGTTTCCCCCCTTCAAGATCCTGGGGCTAACCATCAAGAAGTTCGTAGAGTCCGATTCAACGAGAATGACCTTAATCGCTCCCTTTTGGCCGGCCCAAGAATGGTTCACAGAGGTACTGGAATGGTTGGTGGACCTTCCAAGATCGCTCCCGCTAAGGAGCGATCTACTCAGACAACCACACTTCGACAGGTACCACAAAATCTCCTCGCTCTCAGTCTGACTGGCTTCAGACTGTCCAAAGTTTGGTCAGAGCAAAAGGCTTTTCAGCAACAGCTGCTAAAGCAATCGCAAGAGCGAGGAGACCTTCCACCTTGCGTGTATACCAGTCAAGTGGGATGTCTTCAGACGTTGGTGCAAGAGGAAGAACATTTCCTCTTCCAGTACCTCTGTGACCATATTGCGGATTTCCTTATTTTCCTCAAAGAAGAATGTCATCTGGTTGTGTCAACTATTAAGGGATACCGCAGTATGTTGGCGGCGGTATTTCGGCATAGAGGCTTATATCCGATGATAAGGACCTGCATGATCTTATTAGATCATTTGAGACCATTAAGCGTCCTCATGTAGTACCGAACTGGAATCTAGACGTAGTTCTACAATTTCTTGGATCGTCTAGATTCGAACCTCCTGGCTTAGCCTCTTTCAAGGATCTGACGAGGAAGGCCATCTTCCTTTTGGCCCTAGCTACAGCTAAGAGAGTGAGTGAGCTCCAAGCTATCGAGGGCAATGTAGGGTTTAAGGAAGATTTCTATGGTGTGTTCGTTTCTTCCAATTTCCTTGCAAAGAATGAAAAACCCAATCACGGCCTTGGCCCAGGAGCTTTGAAGTTCGTAGTTTATCTTTTCTAGTAAGGGGAAGAGCCTGAAAGAACTCTTTTGCCCTATGAAGAATTATGAAGTATTTCCTTAAGAGGAAGGAACAACTTAAGGCTAATCAAGATGTGCTTTGGTGCTCTGTAAAGGACCCCACTCGGCCCATGTCGAAGAATGCTCTTTCCTTTTTTCTGAGAAGCCTTATTACAGAAGGCACATGTTGCCTGTAAGGAAGAACATTTTAGACTACTGAAAGTGAAAGCTCACGAGGTGAGAGCCATCGCAACTTCGCTTGCATTCAGAAAAAATATGTCTGTGCGGAACTTGATGGAGGCGACTTTTTGGAGATGCCAATCGGTTTTCGCAAACCACTACCTACGTGATGTAAAAATCACATGATAAATGCTTCGCCTTGGGTCCTTTTGTATTGGCGGATTCGGTGCTGGGGCAGGGAGCTGAAACTTATCCTGTGTAAATTTTTTTATATGTTACCCTATATTTTATATTGTTGTTTTTTGGTTGTCTGAAAGAGGTTGCAGGAGGCACCTCTTTTTGTCGTAATATTAACCCTTTGTATTTTGGTTAGGTGGTCTGGTGGGTTTTGGCTCCTTGCAGAGGTAGTGGTAAGGATCTGTTAGGTAAGCGGACAAGGTCCCTCTAACAGGATCCGACTTGGATTCTACCACAATAGGGGATCACATATCCCAGTGGTAGATCCGAGAGTCTTTCAGCATCAGGTCACGTCCTAGCTGTAGCTCTCCAGGCAATGCAGACTCAGAGACAGTATCTATGAAGTCTTCATCCTGAAAAGGTGAGAACCAAGGTTTTTATATCCTACAACATTAGTTGTTTCCCGTCTTACCTGTATTATTTAGCTGTCTCTTACCCTCCACCAAGGGTGCCAATCAGCTAAGTATATATCTGTCAGGGAAGTTCATGTACAAAAATGATATTGTTAAACTACAATAAAGTTTTGTACATACTTACCTGGCAGATATATACGATTAATGGCCCACCTAGCCTCCCCTCAGGAGACAGGTGGAAGAGAAAAATCTGACAAGCTAACGGGAGTGGTTCGTACATCCGCCACCCAGCGGCGGGTAAGGTAGACCACCTGACCTACCTGTCGCGTGTGCCGCGAGATTTGAAATTCTGTCGGGAACGTCGGAGACTATAGCTAAGTATATATCTGCCAGGTAAGTATGTACAAAACTTTATTGTAGTTTAACAATATCATTTTGCCAAGTTGACGTGAATAGTGTCTCAGAACACTGCTCTCCTCTAGTTGTTTATCACCTCCTCGTATTTAGGTCACAATTAACTTAAACCCTGACATTCATGTGCCCAGTTGACCTAGGTCACGCCATAGGCATACTGATTCTTTTAAATCCAACCAATCATAATGAATCAAAATGGTATAGTTCACATAGTACCCATGCTCTGATCTGGATGCAGCTGTGCTGTCCCATTCCATATTGCAAAGTGAATGAATGCTAGTGAAGTGAATGACTGTTTACTGTTTTTGCACTAGAATCTTCAGACACTGCCTCCAGAACACATTCTACTCTCTCGACTGAATACAACACGATCTGGTTGTAGCACTTCCATGATCAAACCCTAAACACTTAAAGAAGGCTGAAAAAGATTGTGAATATGGTAAGCAGGTTGTTTGTGGTTTTTGATAAATGTGATAACACCCAAGGTTTTGAACTTACTTTCACAAAGTGGTAGCCTTAGCCAATCCATGTGCATGATGTTAAGTGTTACAGAAGGCTCGGCACCTTAAGCCAGGTTAGGAAGGTTAGTCAGGATGCAATATTCCAGGAAAAGTTAGGTTTTGATGTTTTGGGTTTTGTCATAACCAGTGCCAAAGTACATGTCTGAATAGAAACCCACCTATTTGTATTCATCCACTGTAGTCAAGAATACAGGACAACAGGACAAAATTACATTTTCTGAAAAAAGCCCATTCATATGATTTCGTCATTTTGCACTATTTTTGGGGTGTCTGGCTTTTACCTTCCCTTTATACATTGGCTGGCATATGATTACAACACAATAGGTCTTCGCAGAAATTTGGTAGTCATCATTATAACCATAACTTAATTCCTAACTACAGACAAAAATGGTATGTTTTTTTACTTCAATTTTGACATTTTTTTCAAAACGAGATCCTGACGTTATCAGCACTCTCCCAATGGATAGCTTATATTCCCTCAAAAATGCTCACTACAAAAATTACCTACTAGGCCTCTTAACAAAAAATACCTACAAGGCCTCTTACTCTGCATTTGCTTCAGTTAGCTTAAGGTTATGATGGTGTTTAGCTTAGCCAGAGAAAAATAAAACAAATTTTTACACCAGAGATGTACACCAAGGTTAATGAGTTTTTAGCATCAGATTTGAGTCTTATGTTATGAAAATTAGTAATAATGCTGATAACCTGCTAGTTAGTTGAAAATTAGGGCTATCCTTGTTAAAGTTTAGAATAATTATTTAGGTATTTGGTAATTATTAATATAATGCAGCGAAGAGTTGATACTAGTTTGTTAATTGTACTGAGATAATGAGACATTTTGCTTTCTGTTATGTTTCTACATTCATCCATGAAGGGCTGGTATTTAAACTGGCAGACGCTTCTCTGGATGCAGTTATTACTACCAGCCCCTAAGGTATGAAAGTGAAAGTACAGTGGACCCCCCGTATTCGCGTTCTCCGGGTTCGCGGACTCACACATTCGCGGATTTCTCTCGGGAATGTTTCCCTGCATTATTCGCGGAAAATTCGTGCATTCGCGGTATTTTTCTATGAGAAATATCCACAAATTCCTGGTTTTTGTTATCAATTTCATCATAAAATGCTTTGTGATAAAACTATTAAAAAAACCAAGTATGAAAATTTTTAGTGGTTTTTCTTAAGTTTTAACTAACAAAATAGGCTGTTTTTAGTGCTTTTGTAGGGGTTCCAAACATTCGCGGATTCTAACTATTCCCGGGGGGGGTCTGGTACGCATCCCCCGCGAATACGGGGGGACCACTGTATAGACAAATTTCCCATTATCTTGGTTAAAATCTCAGATTATCTCACTGTACATTTTTTTTTATTATTGTTAAATCCAAAAAGGTGGGATGCTTTATTTGGGCGCTTGATATGGGTCCTGGTCACACGCTGCGCCCCGGATGGAGCATTTCCGAGTGTACGAAAACTGAGGAAATGTACAATACCGAAACAAAATTTTATAGAAAAAAAAAAAGTCTTTGAAACCGAAATGTATGAAAAACCGAGGTTTGATTGTATAAACGGAATTTATGGCTGATTCTTTCAAAAATAATCTCAAAGTTACAGTCCTTCTTGATTTGATGCACTGGAAATTTAAAGGTTACCTACTGCTTTGATTAGACCTTCGTGATGGTAAAATTATGATAGAAATATATATTTATTATAAAATCTGACGTTGGTTCAACTTGGTTGTTTTTTCAGAATCATGGGAAAGGAAGGTCTTCTTGAACAGTATAGGCTAACTCAGCGCTATGAAAAGCCTTACCAGGTAAAGTATTTTGTATATTTTTATGCATTCAGACCCTTTTTTTAGACTGGCTTTGTTGTGCTAAGCAACAGGTTCTCATCTTGCTGTAGTTATTGCCTTAGTGAGGTATGAAAAGTGAATATTCTTCTTTGTTTCCGATGCTGTTTCAGGGTTTGTCTTGCATTTTCTTTAGTTTTGGATTTTGATGATGAGTTGACAAGGTTGGCTGCTGCGACTGTGGGACCTGGAATGCCTGATTTAGTTGGTTATGTTAATATCAGAAAAGGAGTGAGACTGACAGGTTTAGCAAACAACAAAAGCATGATTTTGATGAATGTGATGTTGCTGGTATGTGTGAGAGACAGTTTAAGCCTTCCCTTCCCTACTTCTGTCTGTCAGTTATCCATTAATGTAAGTTTGTGTGTATGATTACCTTATATGTTGCAGCAAAAGTCATTAGATGAATTGTTGCATGATCTTGTTTACGCATACCCAATGAACTCCAACAATCACTTCACTGTTATTACCGCAGAAGAGTGTTCGAGATGGTAGTATATTATTACTATTTTACTTAAACCCATCATTTGAAATTGTAGTTTTTATGCTGTGGTCTGAAGCTGCCTTATTACCATTTTTGATCATGTTTTACCATTCATTCCAATGTAGCTGGTGAAGAACACGGCGCTCATGGGATTGGTTTTATTACTAAAGTAAAACTTCATAGCAAAATAAACGAACGTCAGAAACGACCAAAGCACACATGAACACATAGGATTGTGTTATTTTCAAATTCAAAATATGTTCGTTTAAAGCTAATTTTGCCATTTTTTAGATGCCCCAATGAATATTTGGGCTACCCATAAGGAGGATATAGAAATGTCAGAAATTTGATCTATGGAGGCAGAAGTCATTGGAAGTATGTACATACATATATATAATATATATATATATATATATATATATATATATATATATATATATATATATATATATATATATATATATATATATATATATATATATATATATATATATATATATATATATATATATATATATATATATATATATATATATATATATATATATATGTATGTATATATATATATATATATATATATATATATATATATATATATATATATATATATATATATATATATATATATATATATATATATATATATATATATTTTGTTCATGAAACTTACCTGACAGATATATATATAGCTGTATTCTCTGAAGTCCGACAGAATTTCAAAATTCGCGGCACACGCAGTGGCCGGCCAGGTGGTAGTACCCATTCCCGCCGTGGGAGGCGGATATCAGGAACTATTCCCATTTTCTATTCATATTTTTCTGTCGCCGGTCGGTAAAGGTTAAACAACTGTTTACAGACCCTCCGCCTAGGATTTTGAAAACTTCATTAGCCGCTTAAGTATCCTAATTATTCTTTCGATTATTAACTTGGATTTGTGGCTAGGCATACGCTATCGTAAATTTTTTCATTGCATTTGATGTCTGAAGCTAGTTAGCCTAGTTTCAGACTTTGTTGTCTGCATGGTAAGGTGAGGCTACCGGAACTTTCGGTAGACACTCGCTTAGTATATATGACGTTTACATGTTTTCTTTGCATAAGTTCAATGTAATTAGTGTAATGTGTGACTGATTACGGAAGAAGGAGGATTCATGTACGCATTTTAGAGCGTGTTAGAATCAAGGAGTTTTCCTCCACAGTAAACAGAAGTTAGAAATAATGAACCTTCTAACTCCTGTAGATTTTATTTTGCCTAACCCTGTGGTATGGCTTACGGGCCTAGAAGAAGTGTCTGCTAGAGGATTACATCAAGTAATCTTAGACTAAAGTGCTCGCTCTCCAATCAGTGTTGTGAAGTGTAGTGCCCCTTGTGTGTGGAGGGGGCGTCAGATCGGCCCATAATGCCTCTAGGCCTGGACCTCTGTCGGACTCCCAGGACTGAGGGAGAGGGCATGTCGAAAGCCGCAAGAGGGGTTACGGGCTCCCCACCGATCTGGCGTCCCTTCGGCAGGCCCTGTTGACGCTTCCCAGGCTGCTAAAGATCGTGCACGTGCACGAATCTTGAAGGATTGCTTCTCGTCCTCCGAGCGTCCTCCGCGCAAGGGGTTGGAGCTCTCGGAAGGACTCGCGCCCGTTCTAAGAAGCTTTAAAGCAGAAGGGGGACCGCTTCACGGTCCTCTCTCTCGTCAGGAGGGGAACGTCAGATCGGCCCCATAACGCCTCTAGGCCTAGACCTCTGTCGGACTCCCAGGAAACCAGGGAGAGGGCATGTCAAAAAGCCGAAGGAGGGTTACGGGTTTTCATGCTGATGTGGCTTCCTTTCGGCAGGTCCTGTTTGTCGCTTCCCAGGCCTGCCGAAGATCGAGCTCGTGCACGAATCTTGAAGGATTGCTTCTCGTCCTCCGAGGCGTCCTCCCCCCCACACAGGGGTTGGAGCTCTCGGAAGGACTCGCGCCCCCTAAAGAAGCTTTAGAGAAGAGGACGCTTCACGTCCTCTCTCTCGTCACGAGAGGATGAAAGAGTCCTATGCCCTGTCAGGGCTCTCGAATTTTATTTACATACGAAGGAAGTAAGAGCTCCTTCGGGTAATTTATGGTGCTCAGGAAGAGACCACATTTACCCTTTCGAAGAATGCACTGGCTCTTTTCCTAAGGGACATATTAAGGAGGCTCATTCATCTTGCCAGAAGAGTGATTTGAGCCTCCTGCGAGTGAACGCTCATGAAGTTAGAGCTGTTTCAACCTCGCTAGCATTCCAAAAGAATTTGGTAATCAAGGACATTCTTGATTCCACCTTTTGGAGGAGCAACTCAGTATTCGTCTCCTCTCCTCATGGCGCTCCGTATACGTTATGTAACGTTCGCTTTACTTCGAAAAAGCAAGCTGATAAGTTTGACGGCCGGCAAGCTGCTTTGCACAGTCAAACAACTTATGTCTCTGGTTCGGCATAAGAAGGGCAATTTAGATGTGAGGAAGCTTTTGGAGGTGCTCGACGTCCTATAAGTAGAGACATTCTCCAGGACGCTCGGCAAGCACCTTGCGAGGGTGTCTTTCGGACGCTCGCGTTCCTTTGCTGATGCGTTTGTGGAGATGTTCTTTTGCATTACTAAGACGCAAGTTGTCGCACAGGCGGCCACTGTCTTTGTAAGAAGGTATGAAGGTCTTTAAGGCCCGTCTTGAAGACGAAAGCCATACGTCTTCCTTTAGTGTTCACACACTTCAGGAGCAGCGTGCGGTTCTCCATGGAGACTCGCATGAGGACGTCCCTTGAAAATATTCAACGTCATACGCAAAACGCGGTTCGTCATAACATTGAGATGTTGGCAAGGTCGCTCGCCAGGACGCCTCTTGGCGGGCTTTGCATGCATCAGGGCGCTCAACGAGATCCTCTCTGAAACGTTGTTCAGAAGACTTGGTGTTCTCTGCTCAGACACGCTCGCAGCTAAGCAGGACGTTTTTTGAGGACGCTTAGCAGGACGCTTTCCAGGACGCTTTCCAGGACGCTAAGCAGGACGCTTTTGAGGACGCTCGGCAGGACGCTTTGGTGGACATTCGCCAGGACGCTTCGGTGGAAGCTCGGCAGGACGCTTTGCGAGAGAAAAGACTTGTTGAAGGCGTCTTATTTGCTGTTCAGGACGTTTCTTAGGACGCTTGACGCTTTCTAAACGCTCGTCAAGAGGAGGTTTTTTCAGGACTCTCCATAGGACATTCCTTTACAGAAATTTTTAAAAAGGATTCGGAGTTAGCGGAGATACATACCCGAATTTTTTCTTCGATCCCTCTCCTCTTCATCGATTCTCTGAGAATCGGGATGATTATATACTCGGACTCCTGGGTGTGACTTTCAGTCATGTTAAAGGGTTTTCCCCTCCCCTATTAGCAAAGTGCTAATAGTTTTGTCAAAGTTCAGGACGTTTTCCCCTTCCCCATTGTCAAGATACTAAACGTTTTGTCATTTAAGTGGGGGACCCCTCATAAATGGTTAGTTCTCTTTTACATAGATTTTAACGTTTTTATCGTTTAAGCGGATAAACTCATTAACAAATTTCGGAAGAGCTCTCATTCATTTTCAGAGGCTCATCCGGGGAGTAAGAAAAAGACTTGTAGACTAGATCCAGGAAGTCTTATGTCCAATATCATAAGAACATTGAACGGTCCTTTTCGATCCTCGGTTCTCTCTTGATGATCTCTATTCGAATATTACTCCCTTTTCTTGGCAAAGAGTCTTGGCAAAGAGTCAAGGAGTTCTTTTAAAAAAGTCTCATTCATTAGAACGTGGACAGTCGTTTTCCTTTCTTTCTCTCTTCCTCGTCGAGGAAAGATGTAGTAGAGAATTTGATGTTCAAATTACTACAATACTTACGTAGTTTATCTTTGCGTCATTTTGCTAACGCATGGGTCAAGTCATATACGCATATCGTATTTACCTCTGCGGATAGAAGCCGAAAGAACTGTTGTTCTAATGTATTTATTTGACACTCCCTTCAACTTTCCAAGAGTTTTTCGGAGTAAGAACAACTCTTCAGGTATTGTTACGACAACACC
>NC_061110.1:108120011-108130011 GCF_015104395.2 Macrobrachium nipponense
AGTCTTTTTTTTTTGGATGCAAATGACGATGTCGAAATGCTCTTCCAAAATTCATGCAAGTGAGGTTTGTGGTATCGGTGATGTCAAAAACATCTTTTGAAAAGATGTTTCATGTACAGCTTCTTAAAGTTCGCTATCACTTGCTGGTCCATGGGCTGGAGAGAGGGGAGGGGTGGTGTTGGGCAGAAGAAAAAGAATCTTAACGAAGGAATACTCCGCTAGGATATCTTCCTCGAGGCCAGGAGGGTGGGGAGGGGCATTGTCCAACACCAGCAGACATTTCAGGGGGAGGCGCTTTCTCTTGCAAAAAAACTCTTCACAGTCGGGCCGAAACACAGATTTACCCACTCGGTGAACAAAAGCCTCGTTACCCAGGCTTTTACATTAGCCCTCCACATCACTGGAAGCTCTCCTTCAACACTTTGTGGCCCTTGAAGGCTCGAGGAGTCCGGAGTGATACCCCAGTAGGGGCTTCACCTTGCAATCCCCACTGGCGTTCGAACAAAGTGCGAGCGTAAGCGTGTCTTTCATAGGCTTATGCCCGGGTAGCTTATTCTCTTACTCCGTGATGTATGTCCGACGAGGCATTTTTTTTCCAAAAAAGGCCAGTCTCATCACAGTTGAAGACTTGCTGAGAACTGTAGCCTTCCTTGGTCATCATCTCGTCGAACGTCTTTTTAAAGGCTTTGGCCGCTTTCGTGTCTGAGCTGGCTGCCTCCCCATGACGCACCACCGAATGGATGCCAGTCCATTTACGGAATTTCTCGAACCAGCCATGCGAAGCCTTGAACTCTGGGGTTGGCATTGAAGTCCCTTCCCCTCCGTCGTCTTCCGCCTGTGCAATCAAATCGCCGAAAATAGCACTGGCCTTGTGAGCGATTGCCGTCTCCGTTACTGTATCGCCAGTGATTTCTTTGTCTTGTATCCAGACGAGGAGCAGCCTTTCCATCTCGTCGTGCACATGGCTCCTCTTGCTGGACAAAATAGTGATGCCCTTCGATGGTGTAGTTGCTTTGATGGCATCCTTCTGTTGAAGGATGGTGCCTATTGTCGACGGATTACGGCCGTATTCCTTTGCGATCACACTCAATCGCATACCAGCTTTGTACTTCTTTATGATCTCCATCTTTGTCTCCAAAGACAGCATGCGCTTCTTTCCGTGAATTTCAACTTTCTTGGGACCCATGACTACGTTAATCTTGTACGTTAATTTACGTAAAGTTACACAATACAGTCTTCGCACAACACGATAATATGTACTGCAACGAAATCACTAACAAATTTACGTTACTAAACGAAGTCATTGGACCGAACGAATGCCGATTGCGTACGGTAAAGTTTCGGGTGCAGAGTGGCCGAGCTAAGGCACGCCAAGCCAACAAGTACGTATAGAAGATGCATGATGGGAGGGATGCTGTCCAATTAGAGAGAAGGATCTCATGGCTTGGCTAGCATCAGGAACCAATGGGAGAGCAGGAGGATGGTGGCGAGTCTACTATAACTAAGATGGCGGCGTGCGGCGCAAGTTTCAAAATTGTTATGGGCGAATCTCGGACTTTCAGAAACCTTTTTCGTATCTTGAAAACTTTTTGTATGTAGAGCAGTAAAATTTTTTGTGTTAGCTTTCGTACTCCGAGTTTTCGTAAGTGAGCCTTTCGTATCTTGAGGTACTACTATATATATATATATATATATATATATATATATATATATATATATATATATATATATATATATACATATACTATATAGTATATGTATATATATGTATATGTATATATATGATATATATGTATATGTATAGTATATATATATATATATATATATATATATATATATATATATATATATATATATATATATATATATATATATATATATATATATATATATATATATTATATATATATATATATATATATATATATATATATATATATATATACAGGCGGTCCCCGGGTTACGACGGGTCCGGCTTACGACGTTCCGAGGTTACGACGCTTTTTCTTAAATATTAATTGAAAAATCCGCCCTGGGTTACGACGCTTGTTCCGAGGTTACGACGCTGACGCTTCCGACGCTCCGAGTTTACAACGCTTTTAAAAAACACAAACTATGATAAGAATCCTTTATAGTTTAGCACAGTTTCTCTCTCTCTCTCTCTCTCTCTCTCTCTGTATTTTCTGATGAAAATAATCACTAATTAGTGTATTTTGATGTTTATTTTCATGACTAAATACATTTCATTAAAATAAAAAATTTAATATCAGACTGCGATCATGAAGCCAACAAATACATATGTATTTTTTTAGAATTCTTCTTCTGTTTTTTAATATTACATTACAATGTTTCATTATAGCTGTCAGTAACTCGGTATCTCCATAAAAATAATAATTCTCTCTCTCTCTCTCTCTCTCTCTCTCTCTCTCTCTCTCTCTCTCTCTCTCTCTACTACAAAGATGTATGTTTTTGTATGATAAAGAAATGATTTACTATTTTCAAATATTAATATTAATTTATACAGCAATGTCAATTCAATAAAGAAAATACCATAGTGAATTAGTAAGATTTTAGCTTATATTTAAAAATTATGGAAGAATGAAGGAAATCCCAGTCTTCTCTGTAACCTTTTCCTCAGATGCAGGTACTAAAACTGTCAGATATATCAAGTTCTGTGACAGCCCAAGGGGGAAGAGTTGGGGGAAAGAGTTGTTGGGGGAAGAGCTGCAGTGTTGCAATGACGTGGTCCTGAAATTTCCCCACCCCCCCCCCCCCCCTCTCTCTCTCTCTCTCTCTCTCTCTCTCTCTCTCTCTCTCTCTCTCTCTCTCTCATTTACTGAGACTCGAGATTTTTTATGTACTTGTACTATTTGTTTTTAATACTTTCAAATAATAATAATAATAATAATAATAATAATATAATAATAATAATAATAATAATAATAACTGTAATTACAAAATTCATATGTGATAGTATTTTAAAGAAATACAATACGTACTAAATCTATCCATGTCACTTTTAATTAAGGTTAACTCTCTCTCTCTCTCTCTCTCTCTCTCTCTCTCTCTCTCTCTTTTGCCACACAAGATAATAATGTGTCATTGTGGTAACTCAATCCCTCTCTTTCGCTGGAAGCGTTATAAGTATTTTTTGAGAGAACAGAGAGAGATAAACACACTCTCTCTCTCTCTCTCTTTTACCGAGATGAAAGAATTTTTATGGTACTAGTATGTAAAATGTTTATTGATAATTTCAGTTATTTAATAATAATAATAATAATAATAATAATAATAAAACTTTAATTACAAAATTCATAATGTCGTATTTTAAAGAGATGAAAATGGACCCTTTCCCATTTCACTTGTAAGGATAATTCCTCTTTCTTACTGAGATGAGAGAATTTTTATGGTAGATGCATGTGTTTATTATATTTTCAAATAATAATAATAATAATTAATAATAATAAATAATGATAATAATAGAAGTATAGTAATAATACGATAACTAATTTCAAAAAATTCTTCCCTTTGTCTTTTTCTGTATCAATTTCCCTAACTCAACTCGAGTGACACTCGGAGCTTAATGCCATACAATGGGCAACGAATTTAATGGTTTTATGTAATTCTCTCTCTCTCTCTCTCTCTCTTACTGAGATGAGATCATTTTCATGGACATGTATGTAATAGTTTATCATTAATATTTTCCAATAATAATACTATTAACTGTAAGTACAAAATTCATATCTGAGTATTTTAAATACAATAATCATTCATTCTCTCTTTTAAATACTGTGAGGACAACTCTCTCTCTCTCTCTCTCTCTCTCTCTCTCTCTCTCTCTCTCTCTCCACAAGATACTTAGTCATACATTTGGTGTTTCTATTTCTTCCTTTTATCTCTCTCGCTCTCAGCAAAAGAATTGATAGACAGACAAACATAATTGCACAGTCCTCTCTTTCTCTCTTCTCTGGAGAAATATATGTGTTAATGGGACGTGGGGGAAAAAAGTTTGCCATACAGACTCATTTCAATCTATTGAAACCGTAAGGAGTTATTTTTTCTCTCTCTCTCTCTCTCTCTCTCTCTCTCTTGTATTTTAATGAAAATATACAGTAATTTGTGAATACACAGTGTTGCACATGAAAAAAGTAAATTAGTGATAATTTTAGAGATAAGCCCTAAGAAAAATTGCAAATTAGTAGTGAAATTTTCCCTGTGGACATGTTTTCAAGAACGTCGTTCCGGCTTACGACGATTTCGGGTTACGACGCGTCTTAAGAACGGAACCCCCGTCGTAACCCGGGGACCGCCTGTATATATATATATATATATATATATATATATATATATATATATATATATATATATATATATATATATTTATATATATATATATATATATATATGTGTGTGTGTGTGTGTGTGTGTGTGTATGTATGTATGTATGTATGTATGTATCAGCTAGATGATATCATTAACATTGATTCTTAAATGCTCAGAGTAGCAGAGCTCCATTGTCTTTGGAGAAGCAGGGATATTCTGGTGCAGAGCAGTGTATTGATCTCTATATGTAGATAGCAGTTAGTTATTTTATTGACAAAATATAAAATTATTAGTACAAATTTGTCCAAAAGGTAATACTATAATACAAAATATACCAAGTAGACAGTAATCTCTTTTGTTCTTGCATGTACATGGCCTACAAAGAAAAATACATCAAGTACAAATAACATAAGCATATAAGATTATAAAAAACAAAAAAGGAACTTACTGTAGAGAAAAACATAGTCACATAACTATAATTTTTCTGCAAATAATTCATTTTTTAAACATCTAATTATCAGTATCAAGTCTTAATACACATAATGCTTGAAAAAGCAAGAAAAGTTTGAGGAAAACACACAACAGAAGACAAGGCCGAACAATACCTATAAATAGTAAGAACTTCATAAACATATGTACCCAAAAATAACAATATTATCATTTTCATTTAATGAAGTGCTCAGAGACTCATAACTCAAGTTTGGATATTTATGCCTACATGGGATTGATAGAGGACAAATACACAGCTCTATTGTGGTGATTCCATAGTTGTTTTGGGTATGAACAGTGGGTTAGTCTAAAGATATGTTTCCTTATGATGAGGAAGAGGATTCAAAGTAATTACAGCAGCTACCTCCTGCCTTTTGGAAGCACACTTGGAAATCTACAGTTTCTCAATCATGGAAGTTTTTATTTGCAGACTTTGTTCACCCCTATAGCTTTGACCCAGCCTGTAGCAGTGGCAGTAATCTAAAAAAATTTATTGTATGATTTCTCCTTAAGAAGAGTTGAAGCAGGACATTGTCACGGATTGTACTTTGTTTGAATCATTAGTGTACCGCTGGGTTGGTGCCGATTTCTAATGTTTTACTCATTTCCATGTTAGATTTTTTTTCAACTTTTTGACATATTACAGAAACAAGTAACCTCTCTGCTTTTCTTAGTTTCTTAGAGTAGATACTGGTGCAGAGAAAGCAGCTCGGGCCACTTCATGCATCCTGCAGTAGTGCTGCAATCTCCAGTAGTGCCTCTACTGACCGTTTTGATCATGGGCTATTTTAACGCAATTGAAGAGATCTTGCTGTGTAGTCTCTACTCTTAGAAAGCTAATGTTCTCTGAAGTGGAAAAACAATGTTTTGTTTTGGAAGGTCTTGGCTAAGGGTGCATATTTGCTATTGCATTTAATATATGGGAAAACCTTTCCTTACTTAAAGTTTTCGAAGCCTTCCAGGGGGAGTGTAATTAACTTTTACGTTTCATTTTTTAAGGAATATTAAATGGCAGTAAGATTCTTGCAGAGCTTTTACATCCCTTGTTTGCATAGTTAAGTACTGTCCTGAATGAAAGTATAGTAGCTTGCTTGGTTTTCTGGGTTGGCTACTAGTTAGGAATCTGAAAGGGTTATGGGAAAGCTTGGAGGTAAACTGCATATACAGAGGTACCTTAATATCTGTGGATACCTTCTAGCTTGTGTATCTGTTGTTTTTCTGTGAAGTCATGGCACAAGATTCCTTCCCCCACCTTACTATGCACAGTTAAAGGTGGCATTCTCCATGAGATCTCGAGCATCTTGCAATGAGATTCTAGATTGATGGACGGCCTTTTATGACAGGAGAAATAGCCTATTGAATAAGTAGCCATATAATGGAGAGGTAAGATTCATTTTAAAAGTATAAATGCTTAATTTAAGATTTATGCTTTAAATACTTACCTCTGCATTATATAATACCTTTCCATCCTCCCTACTTTCAAAGTACTGTTCACAGAAGGATACTGCCTGCTAGTTGGTGTTTGTAACTATACGTAGGTCCCCTGGGGAGGGTCAGGGAAGTAGATGGACATAGTTTGGTACTTGTAGAAAATGGGTAGAACTTACCTATGCTAGTGTGGAAGGTAAAACCTTATAATGAAGAGGTAAGTACTTATAAATAATAAGTGTTTATATTAAAGCTCTGCATCAGAAATACTTTTACCAAAGGACTGGTAAGAAATTTTTTAGGATATTCTAATTTAACCAACAAAATAGGCCATAGTGTTGCCCATAGACCTGGACAACAAATCGGCATTTACAAATCAAACTAATTTTTAGGGTAGGTTAAGGTAGTATGCCAATAAAGGCTTTGATAAGTCACTAATATTGATTGGTATATTTAAAAAAACTCCCCAGATTCAGTTTAGTATCCAGAGTACGCAGGTTTGGTAGAAATGTTCTTCATCATAAATATTGTTGAAATCACCAGTACAGTATACACAATTCTAATTGGGACTTGCAAGGTCCAGCTCTGTGAGAATGTAGAATTTTGACTCATTGGTCTTAATAAACTACTTAGCTAGGAATGATAAAAAAATTTATGCCATAGGTCTACAATAAATTTTCCCTCCATTTTGCTGAATAATGTAGAAGCTGCTAATCGCTGATTTCTTTTCACAGACTCGACGCCGTATCAATTTCCAAAAAGCCAAAGCCATATACAATGAAGATATGAACAGAAAAATTCAGTTCATATTGAGAAAGAATCGTCTGGATCCATGGGTTGGGTGCTCTTAAGAAAAATGTATGACTGCTGTTTTTATTTAAGAAATATAAAATGTAGTTATGTACTATACTGAATTTGTCAATAAAGCTGGAGGCTAGTAAATCTAAATTGTCTTCTCAGTTTCATTTTATACAATTTTAATACAATGATACAAATCCTTATTTTACTTATGACTGTGCTGATGATAAAAGCTGTGTGCATTAGAAGATAGATTTAGAATAATGACCTATTAAAGTGTCATGTACTAGTAACCACCAAAAAGTATTTAGGTTGAAGAGAAGTGATACTCTGAATACACTTTCAATTTCTGTCCCCTTCTAGACATTTGATATCTATTGTGTACACAGGAGTAATTATTCCTATTCTGAATATGTTATTTCCATTCTCATTTTGATATTTGGCCCCTTCATGCTTTTTCTCCATGCCTATATCTTTAATTAGGTATGACATCAGTATTAAAACCACCACCTACTGTCTGTCCTTTAGTGTGTGGCAAATCTAGAGATGTTTTTTATTTGTACTTGATCTGGGTGTGGCCTGCCCCTCCCGAGGAGGGTAGTATTTGTCTTGACTGGGTTGTGCCTGCCCACTCCCAGGAGGGTGGTGTTTGATTTCTTGTCCTTGGGTGGGTTTGCCTGCCCCTTACCCAGGAGGTGTTTTATTTGTCTTGTCTGGGTCGTCGCCTGCCCCTCCCACCAGGAGGTGTATTTGTCTTGTTCTGGGTGTGCCATGCCCCTCCCAGGCAGGTGTATTTGTCTTGACTGGGTGGCCTGCCTGCCCCTCCCAGGAGGGTGTATTTGTTCTTGGACTTGGGTGTGACCTGGCTCCTTATCCCAGGAGGTGTATTGTCTTGAACCCTGGGTTGTGCCTGCCCCTCCCAGGAGGTGTTTTATTGCTTTGTCTGGGTGTGCCTTGCCCCTACCCCAGGAGGTTGTATTTGGTCTTGGACTGGGGGGTTGCCTGCCCCTCCCCCAGGAGGTGTATTTGTCTTGACTGGGTGGGTGCCTGACCACCTCCCAAGCGAGGTATGTATTTGTCTTATGTCTGGGTGTGCCTGCCCCCTCCCAGGAGGTGTATTTGTCTTGTTGCGCATGGGTGTGCCTGCCCCTCTCCAGGAGGTGTTTTATTTGGTCTTGACTTGGGGTGTGCCTGCCCCTCCCAGGAGGTGTATTTTTGTTCTTGTCCTGGGTGTGCCTGCCCCTCCCAGGAGGTTGTATTTGTCTTGACTGGGTGTGCCGCTTCCTCCCAGGGAGGTGGGTATTTGTCATGCCTTGGGGTGCCATTGCCCTCCCAGGAGGGTGTATTTTGTCATTGTCTGGGTGGGGTGGCCATGCCCCTCCTCCCAGGAGGGTTGTATTTGTTTGTTCGCCTGGGTTGTGCCTCGGCTCCTCCCAGGAGGTGTATTTGGTCTTGTCCTGGGTGTTGCCTGCCCTCCCAGGAGGGTGTATTTGTCTTGTCCCTGGGGTGTGCCACTTGCCCCTCCCAGGAGGGTGTATTTGTCTTGTCGGGGTGTGCCTGCCCCACCTCCCAGGAGGTGTATTTGTCCCCCCCCCTTGACTGGGTGTGCCTGCCCCTACCAGGAGGTGTATTTGTCTTGAATGGGGTTGTGCTAGCCCCTCCAGGGGGATGTCTTGGACTGGGTGTGATTGCTCCTCCCAGGTAGGGTATTTGTCCTGATTTGTGGACTGCCTCTACAGGAGGTATTTGGTCCTTGTCCTGTTAGGTGCTGCTCCTCTTCCCATGGGGATTTGTGTAATTTGTCTTGTCTGGGTGTGTGCTGCTCTCCAGGAGGTGTATTTGTCTTGACTGGGTGTGCTGCTCCTCCGGGAGGAGGTGTAGTGTCTTGACTGGGTGTGCTGCTTCCTTCCCAAGGAGGTTATTTGTCTTGTCTGGGTTGGTGCCTGCTCCTCACAGGAGTGTATGAAGTCTTGTACTTTGTCGGGTGCCGTTCCACTCCCCAGGGAGGCATGTATTGTCTTGGACTTGCTGTGGCCGCTCCTCAGGAGGGGTATTTAGTCTTGATGGGTTTGGCCTGGGCCTTACCTTCCCCGGGGTGGTGT
This sequence comes from Macrobrachium nipponense, assembly GCF_015104395.2. NCBI lineage: Eukaryota > Metazoa > Arthropoda > Malacostraca > Decapoda > Palaemonidae > Macrobrachium > Macrobrachium nipponense. Next base: position 108,129,152 of record NC_061110.1, read on the forward strand.
ATTTGGTCTTGACTGAGTGTGCCTGCTCCTCCCAGGAGGAGTGTATTAGTCTTGACGGGTGTGGCCCTGCCTCCTCCCAGGGGGATGTATTTTGGGTCTTGACTTGGGTGGGTGCCTGCTCCCCTCCCGGTGGGTGTATTAGTCTTTTGACTGGGTGTGCCTGCTCCTCCCAGGGATGTTATTTGGTCTTGACTGGGTTGTGCCTGCTCCTCCCTCCAGGGAGGTGGTATTATCTTGACCGGGTGTGCCTCTCCTCCCAGGTTGGTTTAGTCTTGAATGGTTGGCCTGCTCCTTCCCAGGAGGTGTATTTTCTTGACTGGTTGTGCCTGCTCCTCCAGGAGATGTATTAGTCTTTGACTGGGTGTGCGGCTCCTCCCAGGAGAGTATTTGTCTGACTGGGTGTGCCTGTCCTCCCAGGTGGTGTATTAGTCCTTGACTGTGGGTGCCCTGCTCCTCCCAGGAGAGGGTATTTTGTCTTGACTGGGTGTGCCTGCCCTCTCTCCCAGGAGGTGTTATTAGGGTTTGGAACGGGGTGGGCCGATACCCTTCCCAGGTGGTGTATTAGTCTTGACTGGGTGCCTGCTCCTCCCAGGAGGTGTATTTTGTCTATGGGATTGGGTGTGCGGGCCTCCCGCCCAGGAGAGTATGGGTTGGTCTGACCTGGGTGGGCAGGCTCCTCCAGTTGGTGTTATGGGGTCCTTGACCGGGTGTGCATGGCCCCTCCCAGGAGGTGAATTGTCTTGACTGGGTGTGTGCTGCTCCTCCCAGGGAGGTGTATTTTGTCTTGACTGGGTGTGCCTGCTCCTCCCAGGGAGGTGGGGTATTTGTCCTTGACTGGGTGGCCTGCCCCTCCACCCAGG
>NC_061110.1:108135011-108220011 GCF_015104395.2 Macrobrachium nipponense
TAAGCTTAATTTCAAATTTTGTTTATTTATAGTCCTTACTTTTGGCAGGAATATGCAAATATTAAATGTACTACATTGTATACTGGGCAACCCTGTATGGTAATGATAACATTTGACTGGCTGGGGTCCTTGGGTGGGGCTTGTCATTTCTGTTGGGTCCTCGGTATGATCAAGTTTGGGAACCACTAACTTAGGGGTGAAGTCCATCTCATGCCCCTCAGAATATAGGCCAATTTCAATTACAGTGGAGCCCCCGTATTCGCGGGTGTTAGGTACCACTACCACCCGCGAATACAAAAAATCCACAAATTAGAACCTCTCTAAAAGCTCTTATAACTGTGTATTGTAATAGCTGGAACACCAAATACCCCTCTAAAAATGCTTAAAACTGCTTATTTTTATGATACTTTAAATTTTTTTGAGTACGTAAATACATTTTTATTTATACAACTACCCCAGTGATTATATTCCTAAGAGTTTCACTCGCTGGCATTTAAAATCCTGAAATTTGCAGGTATCACTATTTTTCTATTTGTTTTGGCTAGGTAACAGTGCCCCACCCACTTTCAGGGCACGAGAGAGGAACAACTTGGCAAAGAGATCAGTTTGTTTCTTCCAGCTGATGGTCATAGATGGTTGTAGGTGGCAGTTATTCCTGAAATTTTGGACTTTCCTTTTGTATCATCGCGATTGGTGAAGTACAAACTCTGTTCTTGTATTAGGCGTCTTGGCAAACATTTAGATACAGTTAGGTTCATTTTTGTGGTTTTGCATAAAGAACTAGATTTGTCTTTTCCTTGGTGACCGAAGGGTCTTAGTGTCAGACACGAGTTCTTATAGCTTTAGATATTGCGCTAAAGGTTGCGAGACTAGGCTAACCAAGGAATCTTATGATACTCATACTTTATGTACTGATTGTCAAGGGCAAGTATGTTTATTTGATAGATGCAATAAATGTCTTGATTGGGATGAGAGAAAGTGAAAGCTTAGTCTCGTTTAAAGAAATTAAGAGAGAGACAAGAAGAGAAAAGCTTTACTTAGGGCTAATTCAAAACCAGTTAGCCAGGGTTCTTTTGATTTAAATTCGGATTTGAGTGTCCCTTTGATATCTTTAGCTCCTGCAGTCACTTCTCTTGCTATACCACCTTCTCCAGTTGCGGGCTCAAACACTTCCAATCCCACCCCCATTACCAGTCTCGAGGAAAATATTGGTAAACGCTTCACTCTCTTAGTACAGACAGTGGAGCAAATTAGTGCGTCTGTTAAGATCCCGATGGACAAGGCGAAGAGTGATAGTGATGTGTCATTGGAGGAGGTGGCTGTTTGTTCCATCGACTCTCCTAGGCAAGGTCACTGTCACACTCCCCAGTGCAAGTGAGGAGTCAAACTGGAAGCCCAAGGGAGGTCAGTGGAGTCTGCCCACGAGCAGTCGCCCCCTCAGGTCAACCTGTTGTAGTTTCCCAGGTTGCAACAGAGAGCTGTTGGAAAGGTCTCTCTTTGGATATCCATAGACTTTCTAGCTTGGATGATTCCTGTTCACGGTGCCAGTGGTGCTCGGGGAGCAAGTCTCAGCCTTGGAAGAGGGCCGCTCAGGATGCAGCTCAAGTGCCAGTGGTTCATACTATCTAAAGAACTACACCCTTCGTGAAGTCATTGAGATAGTCCTGAGCATTTTTCTTCCGACTGTCTCGTAAGTTGACGCTCCTCCTGTTTCCAAGGCTTGCTGTCGCTCGTCAGCTCTCTTCAAGCTCACATGTTTGTTTCATGTAATGCTCCACCTGCAGTTACGGAGTGGTTGGTGGAATTGCTGTTGGAGGCACTCAAGCACTAGTTGGCGCCTGAGCTCCCTGCGGTCAAGTGCCAGACAGCGCCTGTTTGCGCACACCTACTCTGTCGTCGGTTGTGTAGGATTGCCCGTTAGCTCCCTCGGCTCCTGCTGTTGCTTCCTCTGCTGTGGCAGTGGACCTTATTCAGTTGAAGCTGGACAGTATTTTGCTTTTGCTGAATAAACCTTCTTCTTTGGTGTGTGGGATGCTGCCACATAAAACCATGCAGGAAATGGAATGAAGGGTGACAAATTAAACCCGTAGATTCTTTAAAATTTTATAATGAAGATATATGGACATCAACGTGAAAGCAGCGGGAAGCAGGTCTGTGCTTGTAACTACAATGACCACTGGACAGTGACTGAATGTGCATATGGCGAGAAAAAAGGCAGTGTTGACACATCTAATTACATTGTTGCCACGATGCACAATGAAATAGTGGTCACAATATGTGCAGTGGGAAAAGATAAATGGAAACAAATAATCATTCTTCTACAGAATAATAACAAAGCAAATGTATATTAATGTTCATAAACTGTACGTAATGTAATTAATATACAGCATAACATTAAATATCTATACACCTCCCTCCCCCTTTACGCTCGTAGCAGTATCTCGAGGGGAACATTAATTCCTTTGAGCTAGTCGAGGTGAATGACGAGGAACATTGGAGGGTTCGAATGACGGCTCTCTTTCTTGGCCAGAGCAAGGGGACGCAGGGACTTGGGGAGAGGTGCCATCACTCATATTAGTCACTGGGCATAAATGTCTTCAGTTTCGAAACCATACACGACCACTTGGAAGGCGTACTTCATACTTTCGTGACATTCCACGGCCCATCACAATGCCGACCTTGTCCCATCGAAGCGTCGTTGTGTCCTGTATCCTAACTCGTTGGCCGATTGTGAGCTTGGGTAGAGGGCGGGCATGAGAATTGTAAAGGCTCATGGCCTGGTCGGTTTGGGCAGCAGTGCGACGGTCGTAATCTTCAGTCTTAGTTTGCCACTCCTCTGTGAATGATCTGGGGTGAGCTGGAACACAAGTGCGGAGAGGATGGCCATAGAGAATCTGCGCAGGGGAGCGTTCAGCGGGGTTCGGTGTATTCCGAAGCTCCAGCAGTCCTCTATTAAAGGCTTCACAATCTATGTTCCCAGATGGGGCAGTCTTGATGATAAGGTGATTTAACAGCTTTCACTGCAGCTTCTGCGTGTCCATTAGCCTGAGGGTAATGTGGAGAATTGATGATGTGATGAACTCCCCAGCGGTCAGCAAATTGCTTGAAGTTGTGGCTGGAAAATGGGGGTCCTCCATCAGTTCGTAAGCAGAGTGAAACACCAACCTCGCGGAAGAAAACACAGAACATTCTTGTAACTCTGGCTGCAGTTGTGTCACGTCCACAGGGAACAACCATAGGCCAGCCTAAAAGTCTATCGGCAATAACAAGGAAGGATTTCCCTGCCACGTGGAAGAAGTCAGCTGACACACTTTCGAAGGGCCGGGATGGATGGTCGTCACACATGTAAGGTTCTTGTTGCTGACTAGGGAGAAGCTGTTGGCAGGCCTCACAGCTTTCTATTTTACTCTTGATATCTGCATTGATGCCTGGCCAGAATACTGTCTGCCTTGCACGACGTCGAGTAGCTTCAATCCCTCAGTGGCTGTCGTGGAGTCGATCTAAAGTGCGTCTACAGAGGGCTGCAAGGATGACGATCCGGGGTCCATACAATACTGACTCTCCATCCGCGTAAAGGTTGTCCCGCAGCTTCCAATACGGGAGGGCAGAAGCGTGGAGATCGTAACGGTTGGTAGGAAAGCCGTTGGAGACGTAGTGAACGAGACGACTGTAATCTTGATCCTGAGATGCGGCTGTGCGGATTTCTTGTAGAGACTTGTCTTCTTCGATGATGGGTCCTGTTGCCTGGTCGTCAGTGGAAGTGGCGGTGCTGGCAACGATATGCCTGACGTGCAGTCGAAGTAGTACACTCCTCTTCATCTTCAGGTGTGGGGCGACTGGTTGGGGAGCGAGACAGGGCGTCTGGTATGCAAAGTTGTTTCCCTGCGCGCCATACTGCAGTGAAGATGTAGGGGACCACTTTCATCTTGAGGCGTTGAAGGCGTGGATTCTCAATAGCATCCAAAGTGTAGTGATTGAGAATTGGTATCAAAGGACGATGGTCAGTCATTAAGGTGAAATGTTGAAGTCCCGACAAGTATAGGCAGCACATAGCTATAGCCCAAGTTACTGCAAGTAGCTCCAGCTCTATGGTGGCATAGCGAGTCTCTGTATCCGTAAGGAAACGAGAGCCACACTGGACGAGACACATCTGACCACGGTCATTATCTTGGAGTAGGGCATAGCCGAGACCGTATAGACGTGAGGCATCTGTTTGTAGAATCACAGGCGAGGCAGGATTGAAGGGTGCTAGGACAGGTGGTGAGGTCAGAGCTGTCTTGACTTTCTTGAATGCTCGCTCATGGTCGAGCGTCCAGACGAATGAGCGTTTGGGGCTCGTCAGTGGGCGTAGGGGCTGTGCTGCTGCTGCGATGTCTGGAGTGAAGTCGGCAAGTTGATTGACAAGACTCGTAAATGACATGACGTCTGTGACATTGGATGGTGTAGGAAGTCACGTATAGCTGATACCTTGTCAGGGTCTGCTGCAATACCATCGGGTAATAAGACATAACCGCAAAAGTTAACTTTAGGGGCGGCTACAGTGAATTTCTCCTTGTTGTGGGTGATGCCATATTGACGGCATCTGGTCAGCATTTGGTGCAGATGTTGTAGGTGGGAAGGGAGATCCTCGTCGGAAAGGAGGATGTCATCTACAACCTTCACACAGTTGGGAACACCTTGTAGTGCCATATCTCCACGGAGGCAGTATGCATCACTTGTTGCTGAAAATCCCATTGGGCCACGACAGTGCTGGAATCTTCCATATGGAGTTATAAATGTAGTCAGGTGGCAGTCCTCTTCTGCCAACTCCATTTGCCAATAGCCATGCAGGGCATCCGCTGTGGTGAAGTACTTCGCAGTAGAAGAGATGTTGCGGACGGCATCATGGGGCGTAGGTGAAGTGTGTGTAGGGCAGGCTACCTGAGAATTTAGGTGGGTGCGATCCACAGTGATGAGCACACCTTTGTCCTTAGGTACCAAAACCATGGGATGGCACCATTCAGAGGATTCGTCGCCTGCTGGTCTGATGATTCCTTGTTGCACCAAGGAGTCAAGTTCTTCTTTCACTTGATCTCTGAGAGCGAGCGGAATGGGCTTGGGTGTATGTACAGCGAATGGTGTAGCACCAGGTTTCAGGTGAATCCTCATTGGAGGGCCTGCCATTTTCTTTAGTGGCTGGGTTTGCAGATCCTTCTTGGATATGAGGACGTCGCTGAAGTGCCGAAGAAAATAGTCCTTAATAGCTGCGGGTGACGTCATGGCAGAGGCAGGAAACTGAGCGCATCTGTTGACATGTGTAACCTTGAGGATGGGCTTCGGGAATTCCGGTGACACTATGGCGAGGGCTCGGCAATGTTCACAGGAGAGGAGGGGAGTCTGGATATCCTCATGAATATGTATGGTTGCTGAGCAAGACTTGTTGCCAAGACGAAGTGTTGCCTGTAAGTATCCTACAGCCGGTGTCATGGGGGATCCATTTGCTGTCACGACGTCTGTCATGGGTGGAGGTTCAAGCCTTGTCTGAGGTATGCGGAGTGCATCCAAATGTATGGTGCCAATCACTGTGATGTCTGCTCCTGTATCAGGGATTAGCTGGAGATGTGCTGATATATCGCCAAATGACAGAGAGACAGTGACTGGTGTGGGGGACTCGCTACCCAAGTTATCACCCATGAAACGGCAGCTGGGATTTGACTTATTAGGAGGAGGTGAAGCTGTTTACCCAGTCTGACTTTTCTTGGTCAACCTGCACATCATCTCAAAATGTCCCTGTTTCTGGCAGGTCTTGCACTGAGCTTCCTTAGCAGGGCATTTCTGAGTGCAGGGCCAATGACCCGTGCGTCCGCAGTTATTGCACGATACACCCATGGCTGGGCATTGTCCAGAATCGTGTTTGCGAGAGCAATATTGACAAGAGTCACTATTAGGAGACTGGTGAGACTGTTGGTCAGGAGATCGATGAGAAGTCCTCTTCTGTAGACACTGGTTCTTCTTGTATGTAGATACTGCGCTGACCTGGCTAGGGGAAGATGCAATGGCTGATGCAGTCGCGCGTGTAGATTTGTAGGAGCGGCAGCATGTCACGAACTCTGCGAGGGTAGATGAGGGTTGGAGGGGGATAAGGCGTTGTATTAACTCTTCGTCTCTCACACCCATCAAAATTACCATCTGCAATTGCCGTTCAGTGCAGGAGGTGGGGTTGCCAGTGCATAAGTCCACTTCATCAGCGAGATCCTTGAGGCGTGCATAGTAGTCTGCAAATGATTCTCCGATAGCCTGTTTGCAGGACAACAATTCCTTGCGTCGTAAGGCTTCATTTCTGAGGCTGCGAAAGTGTTTTTACAGTGTATCCAACACCTCTGTAAGGGAAAGTGATGTCTTGGTGGGAATGCACAGTGTATGTGTAAGCAGGCGCTGGACGTCCAGGGAGATGCAAGTTCTCAGGTGAATCAGCTGAGAAGTTTGATGTAACCTATCAAGTCCAACTAATGCTGCATAATCCTCAAAACGGAGTCTCCATTGGCGAAACGCTTGGTACGTTGCATCTTGTTGCAGGAGAGGTGGGGGATGGACCGTAGGCTTGCTAGAAATTGTAGGTGCATGCTCTGAGAAGCCAGGGGGTGGGGGTGTGGGGGAAACAGGTTGTAACCAGGAGGTGCCAATCTATGGGGTTAGGTTGCTGGGGTTGCGATGCCACAATCTGTCCTGATAGCAAGGAGGAAAGAGACATGAACCGCTGGTTGTCTTCCTGTCTTGCTTGCTCCATCTGTAGTCTGAAGTTCTGCTCCTCTTGTTGTCGTCGGTTTTGCTCTTGAATACTGGAAGTCTGCAGAAAGTGTATAAGATGAAGTATGTCATTATTCTGGTCTCCTGTCCTATTGGGAGTGTGGGGTGAGCGACTGAGCATGCCTCTTGGCGAGTGCTTCGGGCCCGCCCCTCAGTCACCATCGATGCATGACGAGGGGAGGACGTATGGTGGGGCTTCCGAGAAAACAGGCGCTACAGTTCAAATGTCCTGAAGAAAGGTTGGCAATGACACTTTAATATAATGCAACACAACACTATAACACACTGTCACTCTAACCCTGCACTGCACAAACACTGTATCACTCTTGGAGACACAATATCACTCTTGGAGACACTGTAGTACTGTCATTGATATCTTGAGTCACTGTAAGGAATCCAATGTGCGAGACGAGAAGTAAGCGGCAATGGTGGTCGTCTTCTTGGAGTGGATGCGTGTGGTTACTCACTGCGCCATGTGTGGGATGCTGCCACATAGATCCATGCAGGAAATGGAATGAAGGGTGACAAATTAAACCCGTAGATTCTTTAAAATCTTGTAATGAAGATATACGGACATCAACTTGAAAGCAGCGGGAAGCAGGTCCGTGCTTGTAACTACAATGACCACTGGACAGTGACTGACTGTGCATATGGCGGGAAAAAAAGGCAGTGTTGACACATCTAATTACATTGTTGCCACGATGCATAATGAAATAGTGGTCTCACAATATGTGCAATGGGAAAAGATAAATGGAAACATAAATAATCATTCTTCTACAGCATAATAACAAAGCAAATGTATTAGGGCTTGTGCCTTGTATGATAAGGCGCCCTATGAGGTAATGTTAGACTTGCGATAATCTATACGCTAAGTCGGTTGGTATTGCACTTCCATCTTCAATGGAGTGTCTGGGGTTTTGTCGCTCACTTACGAAGTCGGTATTATCTTTACGACGATGTGTTAAAACTCATGGTTCGGTGAGGTTCTTGTAGAAAACACTAAGTATAAAAAATTATATATTCTTCTGAGGTTTTAACATGGGTGAAGATCAGATATGATTGTACAAGTCTTCTAATAACGATAGCTTGATCGCTTCTGCCAATGATGATGGCTAATCCTATTCCTCTACATGATAAAGCTTAGGTAAAGAGGTACAGGTCTTCTAATGTCGATAGCTAACTCTGTTCTGCCTGTCTACCATCTCTGTTACAAGTTATGAAGGAACAGACAGTAGTTCGAACATATGAACATACAATCCAAATGACATAGTTTCATACGAACACACAATCGAATGAGACACGCTACAGATCACGTAGGCGGTAGTTGTCTCAAGCAGGGAGCTTGGACTAATGTTTATTAAACAATTGAATGACTACAGGTGACGGCATGTTTATCTTAGCCTACATACTTATTGTATACGTCATCTTTAGCGTCTCTAGTCTGATCACATTCCTGCAAGCAATCTGGTTGACCTCTTTAGTTTAGACTTTTATATATATGGACTAACATTCCTATATTTTTATTATGTAAACACTTACATCAGCCTCGGTCAGCTACCAAAAACCAACTACTGAATATTACTCAAACTTGACTTGCATTTGACTTATAGGAGTGTGATACAGACACTATGTGAATATATATTATATATATATATATAATATATATATATATATATAATATATATATATATATATATATATTAAGTAAATAAAAATTCATGGTGTACATGAATTGATTCAAGTAATAAAATATAAAACAATGATATTGGTAATAATAGTGATCACGTGATATAGAATGATACAGTTTTTTTCACTTCATCTCATTAAGATCATATGCTACAGAAAAATACTAATGTACTCTGATAATTGCATAGAATGAAGATTAACATGATAAAAATCATATTTTAACTGATAAAAAATTTCATATATGATTGATAAAATAATTATTAATGTTTATGCTGATTGATTCGTTGATTTTTATGCTAACTGTTATATATCTGATTCATTAATCAATATACTAACTCATATGTAACTGCAGATATTGGTAAGAAAAAAGGTAACAGATTGATTATAGGCTACCTGATTTGTTTATACATATGCATATGGATTCATATAATTATGATTAATATATGTGCACTTTAAATGGATTCCTATTGCGTACACGCAAAGATATATTTAAATTCTGTTATTTATGATCATTTATATAAGAGATTCCTATTGCGTACACGCAAAAAATATATTTCGATTCTGTTATTTATGATCATTTATATATAGGAATACATGATACTTTATATATATAGGATACAGACCGAGGTTATAACTACTTCACTTTTAACTAGCGTTCGAACAACTTTTCGTCCATTACACAGTTCCAGACAACCACCTATAGCCAATGAAACGGCCTTTTTCAATGGTTAAAACAAGGGGAAAATTTGCCTGGGCGGGTCCAACGTTCTATTTTTGCGCTCATACTTATTCTCTGCATCCTAAGCTACACGATTACGTTCGCGATGAATAGATCATCCCAGCACGAGTTCTTCGCCAGCAAAGTAGAGTTGAATATCCTTCGGGTCGTAATTGTCGGAAGTATGTCCCTTTTGTAGTCGAATTCCGACAGCCGCTGGAGCGTTCCGCATGAAAACGAGATTAACGTGAGATACGGTGTCGGTCGAGATTAAACGACGAGATACGGTGTCAAGGTCGAAGAAGTCCATGAAATTCCATTCACATTGTAGCGGTTGTTACTTGACTGTAGTCGTCCGCTGCGACGAACGATTTTTTGAAGTTGCGATGTGGAAACCTCTCGTACTGCAGGATACTGTAACCAGGTTCCATTAATCAGCCTGCAAGTGAAATTATACTTGTCACAAGGGCAAAGTAAATTCAGACGACATCCAAATACAGGGGAGGGAAGAGAGCTATTTAGACCAGACTTAACCCACATGAATTCGCTGATATTTTGGAATTCAAAAGAGTCCGCTGTACAAACTTTTTATCCACGGCATTAACAATGAGTTAACCTATCCAGGTCTATGATGACTTGTAAAAATATCCATAATTATAAAAAATAAACAGATATCAATACAAATCCCAAAGAAAATTCGATATTACTGGTAGTAAATTACTAGACAAAGAAGTGGAAAACGGAGCTATTTGTAAGATTGCCAGGCAACATAAGAGTCAAAGAGAAGATTAATCATGATTCTGTATTTCTCTATGCTAACTGAAATTAAGTTGTGATAAAATCTGATCCTATGTGCCCTAACAAAAGTTTCATATTCAATTTTCTTGCGCGCATCCTCTGAGGTTAATTTTAAAAAACTTTATTAATAGGTAGGAGGTGCAACGAAAAAAAAACCCACTATGTAACTAATTTCTAAATAAACTTTGGGTTTTTCAAGAAAATGTGACATTTTCCCATGAATGTTTTACTTGAATTGTAATAGGCTAATGTTGCAAGTAAATATTTCATATATACATATCTTGATACTTCTAAATGTCTATGAGGTTCAGAAAAAAAAAATTAATTCATTTTGTTGTTATAGAAATTCTATTTGCTTATATTGTTCATTAATTTTAAAATGATTACAAGTCCTTAACTAATTGCATTACACACACGGATAAGAATATGTTATGTGGCCTGTCATGTGACCTATGAACCACATGTGAAGTTCATGAACTAAGCATTCCTTTCTCCAGTCAATCTGTTTTGCAAGCAGAGACGACACACAGATGAAGCCTGTGTAAGCAGATTATTGAGGTTTAAAGGAACAAATGCTGATACGGCAATGATGACGTCGTCACTTGGCAGGAGATTGCTCTCAGCCAGCTAAGAGTTACGTTACTTGCTGTAAGAGATACGACTTTAGGATATTTTTTGTTGTTTTTAATACTCGACCCACATGAGAAGAATGTCTGAAAAAAAACAGTACCAAAATTGAACTATATTAGTTTCATGCTGGAAAACTGCATAATTGTAATTATGTTAAATTAAATATTCCTTATTCAAACTGATGAAAAAGGTTTCCATACAAATTCTATATATATTATTAGCCCTGTATAAGATTCATATAGGATTATTCCATAGATAACATTTTCACTTCTAGACTTCCTGACTTTAAAATCTCTTTTATTTTATTTTATTTATTTTATTTATTATTATTTTATTTATTTATTTATTTATTTAATTTTTTTTTTCATTGACTACGAATATAAATCACCGGGACAGACAATATGTCAGTAGATTTTGGATATGTGTTTGAACTTTTAGCTTATTTGTCATTTACTAAAGCGTTAAGTTAGAGTTCAAATCTTTACGCTATATATTTGGATATTTAATTATCTATGGTTACGTTTTGCTTATTGATTTATCGTGATTCCTTTTTTATTATAATTTGTAACCCTTCCGACTTCTTACGGAGTGTATTATATTGACTCCACTTGTATCCATATTGATCTTAATTTTTTTTTTTTTTGTTTTATATTTATTTATATTTTTTTTTATTTTTATATATTTGATAAATTAATGGTTGGCTTGAATATGTGGAAGAGTGCTCTAGCGGCGTACCGTATAAGGCTACTTGCGGCATCAATTCCATAGATACAAGATATTAAATGATAAAAGGTATTTAAAAACCGCGAGAACCGCTATAATCCAGTTCGGATCCAACATCACGAGTTGTAACTCGTAAGACATTGACACTTCCTTATTTATTTAATTCCGTTATCCGTTATTCTAACCAAAACCGATTGACTCTGGGTGATAAAATATATTATTGGTTTTCTTAATGGATAGGAATTCACAACGTGTTAAGGAGATTATTTTTGATTTACACCACCCGAGTCACAGATTATTATGTGTGAAATTCCATGTTTACTGATTTTAGCACTCATAAATATTCCTAACGCACTCAATTGCGGTGTTTGTTTTTTAGTGCTATTAATCTATATAACGTGTCAAGGAAACTATTAACACTAAGAAGTGTTTATCCTCTGTCAGACTCGTTAATTCTGTAAATAATTCTACGTATATTCTTTCAAGGATTGATTTGGCACAGGATAGGCCCTTAAACTGACAGGTGTCTTAGTGTATCCCTTGTTTCATGACACGTGTTACAATTAGTTATGTGCTTTTTATATCTGTAAGCATTGTAGGCCCAGTAAAACAGTGATTTGGCTTTCTGTGACATAGTAGGAAACCCTGGATGACGGAAATGCAACCAGTTTATGACCGATTGGTATGAAAGAGATTATTGCTACTACCTGGTCGTTAGTCATCTGCTGTGTTTCTTCGGGTTTTCCTCGTCACGGACCTACATATAATATTACATTTGATTACATTATTCTGATACACATACCTTAAATATACTTTTGCTTTAGGGTTTCTGCTCGAAGTGTTTATTGTTTTTGCCTAGCCACTGACCCTGTTTTCCGTTTCGAAGTGTTTATTGTTTTGCTTATTGCTGTTGACACTGCTTTGTTCAGTTGTAACAGTTCTGCGCTCCGACCCAGATATTCAATGCTCGCGATCTCTTGGGTTAAGGAATTTTCTTGTTTAGATACGGTTTTTAACAATAGGCACGGATGTTTCTATCTCTTTTAGTCCAATTAATGGTTCTTTGCTGTATGGTGCGGGATTGCGGGATAATGCGTCAGCTATGATAATTGCTTTCCCAGGTAGATATCTTATCTTGGCTCCAAAGACCTGAATGATCATTTGTCACGGAGTTCCTTTGGGACTGTGATTAAAGCCTTTGAAAAACTCGGTAAAGGACTCATGTTCAGTAAGGACTTTATCAGGATAGCCATAGATTATGAACTTAAAATGTACTAGTGTTAAAGATACCTAGCCCTTCCTTGCCTATTACTGCATATTTACTTTCAGAGGGCTTTAGTTTAACATGAATAAAAAGCTATAGGGAAGAACTGTTTATCATATTACTGAAGTGTATCCCTCTTACCCTTGGTCTGAGGCGTCTGTTGCAATAAAAAAAAAATTCCTTATTTAAATCAGGGATTTTTAAGTTAGGTAAGCTGCATTTTCCGCTTTTAAGATATCGAACGCCTGTTGATGCTTTTCAGACCATAATAAATCTACGCTCTTCTTCGTAAGATCTGTTAAAGGAGCTGTCATCATTGAAGAGTTACATATTTACATACGATTGTAATACCCACTACAGCGCAAAAGTGCTGTATCCCCCTTTTACGTTAATAAGTACCGGAAAGTTATGAATAGCCGACACCTTACCATGGACTACTTTTAAGACCTTGACCAGACACATAAAACCTAGATAAACATGTTGCGGTTTTAAAAAACTCACATTTAGATATTTTACTCTGAGATTATTTGTCTTTGTCTCTGTAGCACAGACTAGCTACTTTATGTGAATGTACTTCTAAGGTATTAGAAAAGATTATAAGACCAACCATATAAGCATGTAGGGTATCCCCTAAAAGTCTCCAAACACTATATTATAATTGGGGTGCAACGTAAGCCGGAGGCATACGTAAAAATTGATAATGTCCCCTGAGTGTGCTGAAAACGGTATATGAGGTACAATCACTTAGGTAATGGTATCAGGTAAAAGCCTTTAAGTAAGTCCAAGTTGGTGTAAAAAATTTATTCTAACCTAACAGAGATAAGATGTCGTCGCTACATGGCAACTGGGGGGAAACTATCGGGAGTCGTTTCCTTGTTTAAGCGACAGAAATCTACGCAGATACGCCAAGTCCGATCTTTATGGCATGACGTTTTGAGGGAAAATTACATGGGCTATTTGATTTCCTAATGGCTCCTATTACTAACATATTTCAACTTCGTCATTTATCTCTATTTTGAAATTGCAGTGAGAGTCTATACGAAGGTACGTATATAGCTTTATGTTTGTCCTTAGACCGTATTTTGTGTTAAATTACATCCGTTTTTCCCAGAGATCACTCGCTAGTGGAGAAACTTCCTGGTATTCAGGTAAAAGAAAAAAAAATTTCTGCTGAATCACCTCTGCTTGGATGACTTTACGGATATTACTTTAGATAGATTATCAGAGAGATTCATCTACGACTGGTTGGGCGGGATTAAAAATTAGCAACAATAAAAAAAAAAAAAAATGCGATCTTTATAACTTCCGTATCCACGATATGTACACTTTTAGGGCTTTGTTCGCGGAAATCGTTATATTTCAGAGTGTCGGGAAGGATTAAAATTTCATTTCCCAGCAAAGTCTTTTTACACGCACTAAGACATTCGAGGGTGCATGCTTCTCGAGATTTTGCGTGCAAAGTGCGACTGCGGTTGTGGGAGAATTCTGTTGGGTCATTTGAACTATGTTACGATTTATGAGAAAAACAAATGTATAGTTCCTTTATATAAGTTATTATTTGATTAACTGTCTCATTTTTGTTTCAAACGGATTTTAATATGTTTGAAGGTATAGGATTTTCCTTTGATAAACACGCCTTATTTTTGCAGGATGTAAGATAATATTTTGTATACCCCTAGATGAATCTTACAATTACACTAGATACAGATCAATGTTTTTTATAACTATAGAGGTGTCTGTAAGCGCTCGCTTATCCGGACTTCTCATTAGAGAAGTTCGAACAACAGACGGTGAGTCCGTAAAATACAGGATATTACGTCTACTAAAGAAATAAACAAGATATTCTAATTTTACGGCGCGTACAGTCGGGCTTTATCCACCACTACTTATAATAACTTATGTATTAAAAAAAAACGAAAACCTGCTCTGATTACTTTAAATACGGTCGTGTGTTTCATAGGAAAAATCCTTTTTAATTCGAAAAGATATCGGTATGTATGAACCAACATCGCTTTTCCCCACTCTGCTAGAGTCGCTTATTGTGTGGAATTTGCTTTGCTTTGAAAACTCGGCAGATTTAACTGACCTTGACCGCTTGACTAGGTGACACAGTCACCGAGTTTGCTTGTTTGATTCTGAAACGGCTACTGTTTCTATTTCTTTTGTAATAATTAGGATCCTTCTCTTTATTACCATCGGCAACGTATTGTGTGTTTTTAGCATTATGTTGCTGGTTACGTATAAAGCAATGATGAAGACTATTAGGAACTGAGCGATTACTAATAAGACAAGTTATCACTACTGTATTCAATATTAACTGTTTGTACTTCATTCTTTGCTAAAATTTGAAATAGTGAGGGATCCTGGTCAGCGCATTTAGCCTGATGAAAGTTTTTTTTTATAGGCATGTTATTCCTTGCAATCCAGCCATATTTTTAAAGTTAAGTTGAGTCATTGAGGTTCGATATTTTATATAACTCAAAAACTCAAGGCTAAAACTGCGATCGGGACTTGCAAAGGAGCATTTATTGTCATGACCCGAAATAGTGTTACCTCTAATTTATCTAGATTTGTACGGGTGTTCCACTTGTTTTTGTGTCTAATCACTACGGTGCTTAACGACCCTATCCATGCATCTGTATAAATACAGACGTCCACTGCGTAAACGCATATTCACTGTTTAATATGATTTGTTACGTAAGGGATTAATAATCACCCAAAATGATAAAATTAACATAGTATATGATTATGATATTTCAGTAGAACTTCTGGAAACAGACACTCAAAGATAAAAACTCGCAGTAGCGAAATCTCAATGATGTAGATAATTTCTGTAAAAAACAAAAGTAAGATTAAGAATGTCTCGTAACTTCAGCCTACAGGAATAACGAAATTCGACCTGCAAAAGGACACTCAAAAGTTACTCCAAATGAATAAAAAATTGTACTTAGCTTGCTTTTGTGGGAAGTCACGGTGTTCCGATAACGACACACGGCCTTGGTCCTCCTTCTCTATTTAGCGGACGACCCTGGTTTGGCTTCAGTTTCCCCCGCCGTGCGCGTTGTTTCGATGATTCGAGCCCTTGAAAATCCGATGCTGCAGACGCGTTCGGTTTGTTTTCTTGCAGTGCCGGAAACGCTCACTAACGATGTTTTCTTGAATGATTCTAATGAGAGACGAAGCTCCCGTTGCCGTAGGAAAAGGACACGTCGGTTTTGTTTCTTGAAGTTATTCACTAACGATGATACTAAGTTGCTTGACGAATCTTGTTGTTTTCTGAAGTCGCTCACTAATGATGATACTAGGTTGCTTGAAGAATCTGCTACTTTCGTCGTCGTTGACTTCATGATTTATTATTCTGTTTTTTCTTCGTAGGACGTTGTAGAGTTCTTCTGGTCCGCTGGCCACCAATATTAGGGCTTGTGCCTTGTATGATAAGGCGCCCTATGAGGTAATGTTAGACTTGCGATAATCTATACGCTAAGTCGGTTGGTATTGCACTTCCATCTTCAATGGAGTGTCTGGGGTTTTGTAGATCACTTACGAAGTCGGTATTATCTTTACGACGATGTGTTAAACTCATGGTTCGGTGAGGTTCTTGTAGAAAACACTAAGTATAAAAAATTATATATTCTTCGGAGTTTTACAATGGTGAAGATCAGATATGATTGTACAAGTCTTCTAATAACGATAGCTTGATCGCTTCTGCCAATGATGATGGCTAATCCTATTCCTCTACATGATAAAGCTTAGGTAAAGAGGTACAGGTCTTCTAATGTCGATAGCTAACTCTGTTCTGCCTGTCTACCATCTCTGTTACAAGCAGGGTTGCCAGATTTTCAAGGCTAAAAGTTGCCAATGATTGCTAGAAAAGTTGCCAAAAGTTGCCAACCTCCCTTTTCCACTAATAATCCTTGATTAATTTAGCCAAAAATATCCTCCCTTAATGCATTTTCTCTAGTTACCTGTGCATTTGCCATAAAATGAGAGGAACTTGAATTTCACAAGGTATCATAAATCGTTGTGTTGAAACTTTGTACTGATACAAATAGTAGTTTTCGATTTGCATTTATTATCTCAGTAAGGGGCGTCATTTAGTGGGGGGGGGGGGCAACTGTCCCCCCAAGAATCAAACTGCCCCCCTCACGCCCCACAGCTGATTTTCCATTATTCCTGCCAAAATTCAAATGTGTTATCACATTAAGTTTACCTATCTATCTATTAGCTACCAGTGAGGATGAGATAAATAAACAGTAGTGGGAGTCTATGGATTTTGTTGAAATACCTTTTGTGTCAATGACATGGCTTAGGCCTACACGTCAAATTCTTATATTTTGAGGCAATGACAGGGCATAGGCCTACACGTCAAATTCTTATATTTTGAGAAAATGGCAGGGCATAAGCCTACACGTGAAATTCACATATTTTGAGCCAATGATAGGGCATAAGCCTACACGCCAAATTCATATATTTTGAGGCAATGACGGAATAGGCCTACACATCAAATTCTTATATTTTGAGGCAATGTCAAGGCATAGACCTACACATAAAATTCTTATATTTTGAGACAATGTCAAGGCATAGACCTATACATAAAATTCTTATATTTTGAGACAATGACAGGGCATGGGCCTACACGTCAATTTCTTATTGCAAATGGTTTTCTAACCGTATCTGTTGGAAATAGGGTAGTCTATCTTGTTATTAATATAGTAGTTTCAAGTTGAAACTTTCAACTCCACGATATATAATGTATAAGCATAAAGTGGAATGTACACTTATAAGCAAGATTACATACACACATATGCGTGGATGGCCAATCTTAGGACTGTCTCAGCCTTACACCAACTATCAAACTGCTTTCAATGAACTATACTGAAAATATATTTACTAAAGGGATAAATTATACTGCTGTGACGAGTAAATATAAGGCTGCTGTAGTGTTTCTATGAGAATGAAGGCTATGGTAGGAAGGCATCATAAGATTAGAAATAGAAAAATGTATGACAGCTGAAAGTTATGTATGAGATGATCCAAACCAGTCTGCGACTGCGAGTAGCCCATGATTCATTTGGTTTTGGGGCATTCTTATTGAGTCAGTCTCTCTCTCTCTCTCTCTCTCTCCTCTCTCTTTGTTGTTAGGAGAATATTCTAGCGCAGACAATATTCATAAAGATCTCGATTACTTTTGATTAAAGCATTACTAAATTTCAGTTAAGAGTAGGCGGATAATTCTTTGCGCCAATATTTTATGAATAGGCCTATGTTTATTCTGCAATGTTAGGATACCATATGAAAAATTTTGGAAGAAACACTACAAGCACTATAAACAGCAGCAACAAAAACAAGAATAAACACAAGAACCAAAATAAACAGTTGAATATAAGATAGGCCTATAATTCAAACGTCATAAGATGAGTAAACCGACAAAAAGGCATACTCCCTTATAGGTCTACGTCAATTTTTATGATCGTGTTATCGAGAAAGGAGATACTATACACACAGACAACAATAAATCGTACTAATATCACTTATAACTCTATGAAATCAAGCAAAATATCACAGCAACTCTCCAACACAACACAACAAAAGTGGCCGTGGCGGCAAAAACGTCGTTCTTATTTCTTGATTACTCAGGTCAGAGTGGAGGTTTGACCTTTGTATTGGCAAAGAAATTACTTTTAAACTATTCTGGCTGTGATGGTAAGCGGTAAAGCATAATTGTGGACTTTGCAGTAGAAATTTTGCAACAATCGTTCAGAAAAGCAACAATATATTGTTGATAACCGAAAGTTGCCAACAAGTTGCCAATTTCGGTAGTAGTTGCCAACCACAAAATTCTGTTGCCAACCACCTCAGAAAGTTGCCAACTTTCATGATTTTGGCACCAAAGTTGCCAACTTGGCAACCCTGGTTACAAGTTATGAAGGAACAGACAGTAGTTCGAACATATGAACATACAATCCAAATGACATAGTTTCATACGAACACACAATCGAATGAGACACGCTACAGATCACGTAGGCGGTAGTTGTCTCAAGCAGGGAGCTTGGACTAATGTTTATAAACAATTGAATGACTACAGGTGACGGCATGTTATCTTAGCCTACATACTTATTGTATACGTCATCTTTAGCGTCTCTAGTCTGATCACATTCCTGCAAGCAATCTGGTTGACCTCTTTAGTTTCAGACTTTTATATATATGGACTAACATTCCATATTTTTATTATGTAAACACTTACAAATGTACATTAATGTTCATAAACTGTACGTAATGTAATTAATATACAGCATAACATTAAATATCTATACATTCGGTTCAGGCACGTGCATCTCTGTTAGCATCCATGACAGTTCAGCAAGCGCCTATGACAGTTTGGCAAGCGCCCATGACAGTTCAGCAAGTGCCAGTAATGTTCAAAGATCCTTCAGTCTTGACTTCTCCTGTGCCTCGGGACACTTCGGTACCACTACCTCCTGCAGAGATGAAGTATATCCTGTAGATATACTTAATTCTCAACCTCATGCAGATGCGGATTTTTCCCGTTTTGTCAGAGGACGAGGCTTCATAGGAGCAAGAGGTTTCTTGTTCAGCGTATGTGGCGTTGATGAAGTTTCTATTGGCCACATATCCATCTTTTTTTCGCGCCGACTACTTCTGTCGTCTTCAGCCAAGAAGGCCTTTAAAGAGATTGATGCATGGATTGCAGAAAAGGGAGAACAAGGGAGGACCTCTTTTTGTTTTCCACCTTCCATAATCTCCAGGTGAGGATATTTGTGTGCCTCTTCACAAGAATTCTCGGGTTTGGTTGATGCGGCCAGGCACTCGGCTTTTTCTTCGGCGAAGATTTTGTTTTCTGCTTCAGAGTTGGCGCATCTTTTGAAGGACATTTTTAAAGTCTTTGAGGTGTTTAATTTTCTTGACTGGTCTGTTGGCACCCTGGCCCACATGATTAGGCTTGCCCTTTGGGCCTGGAGAACTTCTTGGTGGATTGGATGGGAGTTCCTCGTGTATTGATAAGGGGATTAGAGATCGTTCCCATGACTTGGCCTCTCTCTACACGATGGGAAAAGTTTACTTTGTGGTAGTGTCCTGTACCATATGTTTAGTGCCTGGTGAATTGTATATAAGTATATACAGTGTATGTATATCTTGATACAGACATGGGAAAATAAGGTAGTTAATTGTGGTTCAACATCAGTTTTTCAGTTTAAGTGTGTTGGTTAGTGTTCATAAGCTTATTTAGCACATATATTTATTTGGTCTTGACAAAATAACAGGGTTAAGGGCACAAAATTTTTGTTTCACACCTGTTGAGAATTTTTATTGTTTGGAAATTTTTTTTATCTTGTAGGGCCTTGGATATATTAATCCAGATACAGGAGAGATTACGTATACAGAAGCTGATGGCAAGGAGTAATAAAATAGAATTCAGTCTCCAGAATTTATTAATTTAGAAGGTACTTTTTTTACATAGGTACTGTTGTAATCATAGCATATATTAATAGGAAGGACTGTTGTTTCTTCATAATTAGGAACCATCAGTTATTTTTTTTCAAGTGGTTGATATTTCAGTTTCAAATGAACAGGAGTGGCTTGTTGATGTCATCAGAGATTTTCATTATATAGTAATTTCAATTAAACTTTGTGGGGGATATACATATTGACTTTGAATTATTAGTTTACGTACATACATGCAAAGATTCCAGCTTTTCATCAGTTAAGTCAAAGTTGGTTCCTAGAAGGTTTTAAGCAGATGCAATAGTATAAAATGTTTCTGTTACAAGGGTAATTGGATATGTTACTCCTTTGGCTTAATTACCAGATTTAATAGCATCTCTGCAGATGCTTTTGGAAACTGGAAGTGCTCTTTTAGGATGTTTAAAGATTATTTAGCTTATAAACTGAAGTTTTAGGTGTAATATTATGAAAAAATGATACAGTTGAAAACATTTCATGGGCAGTATGCAAATGGTTAGAAACCATACAAGATACTTTTGACAAAGGTAAGATGAATAGCTTTTTCAGCACGTTGTAGTTTACTCCATTGATTACACAATTTATCGTAGGAGAGGGATAATGAATCAAATAGACATGACTTCTGGTATTTATTAGTTTTATATTCTTTACCAGAAACAGTGTAATTGTACCTCACAGAGGTTAAGTATGACTTCCCTGAATATGAAAGAATTTATAAGAGGCTAAAATAATTGTAAGAAAACCTTTTTAAATATAAAAGTAGTTATCATTATATAAATATGCAGGAACAATATTGGTTGGCTTTTCACATAAATAGTTTTTCATATGATTTGATATGATTGTGTTTTGATTTATGCTGGTATTCATGCACTTTAGTATACTATATATATGTAAATGCAACATATTTATTTGTATGCAGTTGACCCCATACATTCTCTGGTGTAGGATTTAGGAGTCTAACTAAGTAAGAGAAATCCACAATAGGTAAATTCAGCTGAGAATTAACATAATACATTTTTCTTAATTATTTCCCATCAGGATAGTTTTCATAATTATTTTCTATCAGCGTTTTCAAATTGCTATAGTAAAGTTACATAAGTAAAAGTGTGAAAAACAATACAAATAACTTGATGAACTGCAAATAAGCAAACCCATGGATGTTGAAGTAACAAATATCGGGAATCTCATGTATACCTATAGTATTATATACATGGAACTTCTAGTTCTGAAATAGTCTACTTTAGGTTTAACATTAGCAACCATTCATGGAAAAATGGTAGTTAGGTATATAAAGTCTATTGGATATTATACCTTTTTCATTGTCACTGACAGCATTCAGCAAGAATGCTTGGCACCCTTGTGAATTGTGAGGATACCTTACCATCTTATTGTTGGATCTGTTCAGCTCGCCTTATCAAAAGAACAGAACTTTAACAGAAACCGTAGCTTTCTTTCAGACACTAGCTGAACTGCTAACCCCAAATATTTAATGTACTGTACTTGTAGTTTTCATATCTATTTATTCACAGTAATGTCACTAGACTGTGGCAAACTGATCTATACTGGTTTGCCACTAGGGAAAATGATATATTATATTCAGAACTTCATAAAACAGGTTATTTTGTAAAATACTGCGGTCTTAAATTGTTGATTATATATATAACATATACTATAATTTACTATTACATATTATAATAGTCTTTTTATAACTCCCCAAACAAAACCACAAATTGGTGTGTAACCTGCTTCCAGGATTGTGGATTTTTTCATTTAAGAGTACTGTCATATTACTTAGTATAAGCATAGTTTCTTAGCAATATGTATGCAGTTTGAAAATTTACAATACAGTGTGTTAATTACTTTAGATTTAAAGACATGTAATTTTTATTGTGATATATAATTTCTATGCAATCTTGTGACTCAAGAGGTAGCTATGATTTTATTTTTTGCCTGATGAAAAATTTGCTTTGTGTTCTCATACAGTTGTTTTATTTTTCATGGTACAAGTTATTTCATGGTTGTCAGAACCACTGAAAATATCACAATAAGGAAATTACTAGAGTATACATTTGCAATTGTGGAGCATCATAGTGAAACATAATGTTCAACTAACATGCAGAGGATAGTTAATGTTTAATGTTCTAACACTTCAGATATAATAGAATTCATATATTTATAGTTATACTTTTTTTTCATTGATGCCTGATAGATGTGCATCATTAACAAGATGTATTTGCTGGAAAAAGTAGAAGTTATGGGACTTAAGTATGTCTTTTGAGTAATGAGTGATTTACTATTGTAAATTGCATGAAGGTTCAGAAAATTTACCCATTGTTATTTTACATACTCTCTCTCTAATACCTCATGTTAAAATCACATTCTTTCTCTTCATTTGAACATGAAAATGAAAAATTTAAAATGATTTTCAGTACTGCATTGCATTCCAGTTTTTACGATAGTTTTGATTAGGGGCCCAGTTCATATGGTAGTGTATTTGTTGATTTAGATGTTATAAGACTGAGTGAACAGTTACAGTATTATAGGCTTTTTAGATACAGAAATGACTAAATTATGAGCTTAATATGAAGCTTATAACAAACACCATTTTATTACTAAGGAAGCCACTTTTAACAAATTCAGGATTTCATCTATTGGTCCTGAGTTTTAGCCTATTTCTACTTATTTATTGGAAGACAATTTACATCTAGTGTCTAATGTTAGCAATATTTTTCTTGAACAAGCTCTGAAAGAAGCAATGACTACTAGACTCCTATGGAAGTCATTTTAAAAAGCCTGACTCGAGCATATTGCTAAATTTCAGTTATAAGAGAAGTGAGATTGGAATGACCTTGTCTTTTATTTTTATACAAATGTTTACAGATTATTTCCATTTATGTTACTGCATCTGTATCGTCTTGTTCAAAAAGATACAGTAATGTGTGTTTTAATGAGCTTTAAAATTAAAGCATTGATATGGCAGAAATGCTTCACATGCTGTGATTTTACTGCAGAATTTAACTTAAGTACTAGTCATATGATAGACATTACCAGAACAGTGCCATGTAACATCTTTTGCTATATTTGTGTTACAGTATTGTTTTTGCTCATTTTAATTTTTTCTTACTCATCATATTGACCCAAAGAGTAAACATTACCTGCAAAGATTTCTTATACTGTAGTTTAATGAATGAATGTTGTAAGAAAGTTTAAATGTCAATAGTTTTTTATCAGAAGATACGAAGTTTTAATTAAATCTGTTTTGCACAGTAATGCCTAGCTATCAGAAATATTAAGCAAGAAGTACAATGCTATAAGAATATGCAATTATGGTACATTAACATATTGCAGTACAGTGAAATAAAGTAGTAATTCATTTTTCAATTTGTGAAAATCAATATAATTATATATGAAATATTAAATAAGTTCACAGGTTTTTTGTCATTTAAGTACACCATGCATCATCGTTTATAAAATATACAGAAGCTGTACAGAATTTCCTTTCCTGTGCTAAGTAAAGTAATGTTTATGCTTTTATTCATAAAAAACCTTAGGGAAATTTTTTTTTTGCAGTAAATAGTCTAAGGTAACTTATGCAAAGATTTTTAGAGGTTTTATGAAACTAAAATTATTTTTCTGTCTTTCTTCAGTTGTTACATAATATCAATTGAATATGCCACACTGTAAATTTTGAGTAAATTCCTTATGATATGTTTCACTGGGTTGCTTTGTAATACACCCCACCACTTTGTGTGTGGACAGTGAACCTATTAGAGCAATTACCTTACATGGAACATTGCAAAAGAAATAAAGCCCACTACAATAATGTAAGTCAGGTTGGCAGGTTATCTAAACTAAATTATTTACTTTCTGTTAACTGATATTACTGATATCATATTCTTATTTTTTTGTTATCTCTATCATAGTTTGAAATTTTGTTCAATGATTACTGAATACATAATAATGCTAAACCATATTTGCAAAGTTGCTCAACTTGAAATAGTTAGCCAAGGAGGTTACTCTGAGAGCTCACTCATTGAATTTCTTACAGAAATCACCACAGCGGTCATTTTGTTTGATTTACATAAACATGTTTTCCCTACAAGCATATATTTGGGTGATATGATTCATGTGTTTTGTGATTAAATGCATTTCCCTTTCAAGGGTTTTGTAATACCCAAAGCACATATTTATTGTCAGTGGCAGTGTATTATTACTGATATGACTGAATCACAATTTGGTATTTGATCTACCTTTACAGATAAGAGAACTTTTTATTTTAAAGAATAGTCTTTTAGAGAGGGAATATAGTTCTGGTTGAGCTTTAATTATTGGTAAAAGCTGTCTTCCACAACTACATTTCAGTGAAAAGCATCCTGTACTAGATCAATCAACAGAAGTTTTATCAACTTGAATAATTGGAAATAATATACATTTTCTATGTTTATGGGCTCCATTGATTCTTTGTAAACTAATGTAGTGTATAAGATGATCAATTATCTTGTGGTATCTGGACATTATAGTAAATAGTAGCTAAAATCATCACTCAGTATCTATTCAGTAACTAATCTAAATACTTTATCACAAGGTATTTAATTAACTGAATCACTAGGTAAGATAACTAATATTTAAAACATGAAAGGCTACATGAAAATGTGGAATTATTAGCATCATCATTTCTAAACAGTATGTAGAGCAAATGAATGTGGAATTAATAGCATCATCATTTCTAAACAGTAAGTAGAGCAATAGAATGTGGAATTAATAGCATCATCATTTCTAAACAGTATGTAGAAGCAATATTTACTCAGATCCCAAAGGTGAGTAGCCTCAAGTAGTGAATAAATATGTTATTGTTATAATACAATTAAGTTTGTTCATACTTACCTGGCAGATATATATATAGCTGTATTTTCTGAAGTCCGACAGAATTTAAAAATTCGCGGCACACGCAGTGGGCGGCCAGGTGGTAGTACCCATTCCCGCCGCTGGGAGGCGGATATCAGGAACTATTCCCATTTTCTATTCATATTTTATCAGTGCCACTGTCTCCTGAGGGGAGGTGGGTGGGCACTTTAATTATATATATCTGCCAGGTAAGTATGAACAAACTTAATTGTATTATAACAATAACATTTTGTTCATGAAACTTACCTGACAGATATATATATAGCTGAATCCCACCTTCGGATGGTGGGAAGAGACAGAATAGGATTTTTGGGAAACTAAATTAAGTAGATGATATACATCTTGGTTCCTGACCTTGTTAGCATAGCCGACTTCGTGATTACTGTCACCAAAGTCTGCTTCTGCGTTACTAGAGTTGCCAGCGAGGTAGAGACCTGTAATGCTGGTGCGCTCTAGATGATCTGTCAACGGGGGCGTGACCACAATGTGACTAGACCATATGACCATACTTCTGAGGGCACCGAAGCTAAAACCACCTGACCTAACCTATCAAAGTTAGTTCCATAACTTCTAGGCTAAAGAAAAGGAACGCGCCTCAAGCGACCAACCCTTCAAAGTTAAAAGCACACCTATCCCTTTTCTATAGGATAGGATTCGTGTTGCTTCTTGCACCCAATAATATATCTACGGATATGTATGGTCCTAGCGACTTACGGATCTGAAATGTCGTCTTCACATCCCGTCGGGAGTGTGAAGCGAACACAGAGTTGCTTCGCTAAAGCGTGGCACTCAGGATGTTACTGAGTGTCATGCTCTGTTGAAATGCTTCCGAGGCCGCGCCCTCACCTCTTGAGCATTCATATTAAGAAAAAATCTCAAATCTTTATGCAAACATAATGAATGAGACCTCTTAAAAGAACTCCTTGGCTATAATGCCAGGGTGTTCTTGGACATGAACCAGTCTGGTCTTTTTCTTTTTACGGAACACCGCAGATTGTCGGGAGTGTGAAGCGAACCCAGAGTTGCTTCGCAAAAGTGTGGCACTCAGGATGTTACTGAGTGTCATGCTCTGTTGAAATGCTTCCGAGGCCGCGCCCTCACCTCTTGAGCATTGATATTAAGAAAAATCTCAAATCTTATGCAAACATAATGAATGAGACCTCTTAAAAGAACTCCTTGGCTATCATGCCAGGGTGTTCTTGGACATGAACTAGTCTGGTCTTTTTACGGAACACCGCAGATTGTCTGTTGACCTTGACTTTCTATAGTTTTATCAAGATAAAACTTGAGAGACCCTACAGGGCACAGGACTCTCTAATGCCCTTGCCCAATAATTTGTGCCATACCCTTGGTCTCCAAGCCTTCGGGTCAATGGTTAGACAGGTTTTCGTTCTTATCAAGAACGGAAGGCTTAGCGGACAGACCGCATTATGTCCTTTAAAGCCAAAACCTCTGATGATGGCTAAAACCTCACTAACCCTCCTTGCCGTGGCTAGAGCGGTTAGAATATTAGCCTTTCTGGTCACGTGTATTAAGTTCGCAGAAAGGATAGGTTCGAAATGCTTTGGCATCAGAAACTCAGACTACGTCTAAGTTCCATGCCGGAACCTTTGATCCGAGAATTTCAAGATTTCCACAGACCTCAAGATCGTGAAGCTTTGTTGTTTGACAGAACCGAATCTCTGAGCCTAGAGGCCGTCAACAACATATTTGCATATTCTACAACAGTTAGGACTTCTATCTTTCTCATACTTCATACGGAAAGATAGAACCATAATCCGAAATTCACAGAGGTCGAGGTGGAGGAACAGTCATTTCCCTTCACTATCTCCAGAAACGGCCCCTCCGATTGAAAACTGAAAATAGGCAGCACTGCTTTGCCTTGGCCAAGAGACTGCCATTAATCTTGAAGCTCTTATCGCTTCTCGATAGTCTGAACGCCTTCAGAGTCAGAGCGGAGAGATATTAGATACTTCACTAAGTGACGATGTTAGATTACACAGATTCTCTCGGGAAGGGTCTTTGGACAATTCTCTGAATTACCTGACCTCTGTGAATCCAACCTCTTAGAGGCCAACATGTGGCGACTAAAGCTAATCCTCTAGGATCATGAATAAGGGAACAACTTAAGAGGAAGCTCCTTCGTCTTCATATTACGAAAAAACTTAAACGAAGGACGCCTCAGTCTCTCCTCACTTTCGACATACTTCTAAGTGAGGATTATTCAGACGTCAGTAGTTGTTGCCTTCGATCGAGAAGACCCGCACGGACGTGCACTAGTTTAACGAACCTCTTGAGGATCGTTACGTTCCGTGCCCAAGCCCATAACCAATTCTCTCTTCTCGAGCTATGAGAGAGCTGAGAAATTATCCGAGATGATTTGGGCCACTCGATCCAAAACTCACCCTTCGAGGAACTGGGGATAGCCGACCAATTTGGCTTCCAATTCTTTCAGACAATGTGCCAGAACATCTGTTCTCTGTTCGGATGTCTGGCACCCTCTCGCTATCACCCGAGGTGATCCTCAAGCCGTTGAGAGAAAATTAGAATTACAAGATCTTTGATGTTATTCCAATTTCTTCGTGAGGAAAATTTGTAGAGGTCTGAATTGCTGTTTATTCAGGGAAACAAGCTTCTCCAGCGAGGAAATGGTCCCCAGCAAACTCATCCATTCCCTCACTCAGCCTGCTTCCTTCCCTAAATAAGGCTGCGCTTTGCATAAGCATGAGAGCATTATTATAGTGCTATGCCGCGGTAGATCCGTACAGAATGTTACGAGGGGGGGGGGGTGCGGTAAACCCGCACCTAACAAGTATAAGAGATATCTTGTTGAAATTTTCTAAGTAAACGGCAGGTATGATCATTCAAGATTACTAGAAATTTCCTCAACCCGAGGCTAAAATCCATGACTGTAGGGCAGAGAGACGGTTTTATCAGCCATTCCCGCAAGGGAGAGAGACGTAACCAACCGCGCATGAACCGAGCTAGCCGGTACTGCGTAGATCACAGTAACAGCAGCCTTGATCATCGTCTCGCACTATGTGCCTGAGTTGCCAGCTACTCCTTTTACGAAGGGATAGGTATGAAATTATCGAGCCAAAGGAACTCTCAAGCAGGCATATTTAAACGAAACAAATTCGCTAAATACAGAAGCTGAGTTGATGTTGCAGTTCAATTAGAATACTTCTCGTCTAAGTCGCAATCCGTAGAATAACTAGGATATGCGCCTACCCCTCGGACAATTCAACTGCTTAGTAGAATCATGTCGCGAGGTTAATATACGTAGTATATTTATAGTATTCTGAACAACGATCTCCATCCTAAATTCTTTCCTTCAAGAAAATAAAAAATAGGATTGGAGATCGACCACCTTCGATCTCTATCAAAAAGAGTGAAGGAGAAGTCTTCCTCGAAGGAAAGCTTCAATGGTGAACAGAATACTATCTGCCTGAGTTGCCAGCTACTCCCTTTACGAAGGAATAGGTATGATATTATCGAGCAAAAGGAAACTCTCAAGCAGGCCTATTTAAACGAAACAGAATTCGCTAAATACAGAAGCTGAGTTGTTGTTGTCGTAACAATACCTGAAGAGTTGTTCTTACTCCGAAAACTCTTGGAAGGTTGAAGGAGTGTCAAATAAATACATTAGAAAACAACAGTTCTTTCGGCTTCTATCCGCAGAGGTAAATACGATATGCGTATATGACTCGACCCATGCGTTAGCAAAATGACGCAAAGATAAACTACGTAAGTATTGTAGTAATTTGAACTCGAATTCTCTACTACATCTTTCCTGGACGAGGAAGAGAGAAAGAAAGGAAAACGACTGTCCACGTTCTAATGAACGAGACTTTTAAAAGAACTCCTTGACTCTTTGCCAAGACTTTTCCAAGAAAAGGGAGTAACATTCGAATAGAGATCATCAAAAGAGAACCGTGGATCGAAAAAGACCGTTCAATTTTGTTCTATGATTTGTTGGACAAAAGACTTCCTGGATAGTCTACAAGTCTTTCTCTTAACCCCGGATGAGCCTCTGAAAATGAATGAGAGCTCTTCCGAAATTAGTTAATGAGTTTATCCGCTAAACGATAAAAACGTTAAAATCTATGTCAATGAGAAACTACCCCATTTATGAGGGGTCCCCCACTTAAATGACAATGGGGAAAACGTCCTGACTTGACAAAACTATTAGCACTTTGCTAATAGGGGAAAACCCTTTAACATGACCGAAAGTCACCCAGGAATCCGAGTATATAATCTTCCCGATTCTCAAAGAAATCGATGAAGATGGAAAGAGGGAGTCGAAGAAAAAATTCGGGTATGTCTCTCCGCTAACTCCGAATCCTTTTAAAATTTCTGTAAAGAAATGTCCTCAACAGCAAATAAGACGCCTTCAACAAGTCTTTTCTCTCGCAAAGCGTCCTGCCGAGCTTCCACCGAAGCGTCTGGCGAATGTCCACAAAAGCGTCCTGCTGAGCGTCCTCAAAAGCGTCCTGCTGAGCGCGTCCTGCCGAGCGTCCTCAAAAGCGTCCTGCTGAGCGTCCTGGAGCTCCTCAAAAGTCCTGCCAGCGTCCTCAAAAGCGTCCTGCTTAGCGTCCTCAAAAAACGTCCCTGCTTAGACTACGATCGTGTCTGAGCAGAGAACACCAAGTCTTCTAACGACGTTCAGAGAGGAACTCGTTGAGCGCCTTGATGCATGCAAGGCCCGCCAAGAGGCGTCCTGGCGAGCGACCTTGCCAAAATCTCATGTTATGACGAACCGCGTTTTGCGTATGACATTGAATATTTTTAAGGGACGTCCTCATGCGAGTCTCCATGGAGAGCCGCACGCTGCTCCTGAAGAGTGTGAACACTAAAGGAAGACGTATGGCTTTCGTCTTCCGCAAGGTGCTTGCCGAGCGTCCTGGAGAATGTCTCTACTTATAGGACGTCGAGCACCTCCAAAAGCTTCCTCACGTCTAAATTGCCCTTCTTATGCCGACCAGAGACAAAAGTGGTTTGACTGTGCAAAGCAGCTTGCCGGCCGTCAAACTTATCAGCTTGCTTTATCGAAGTAAAAGCGAACGTTACATAACGTATACGGAGCGCAATGAGGAGAGGAGACGAATACTGAGTTGCTCCTCCAAAAGGTGGAATCAAGAATGTCCTTGATTACCAATTCTTTTGGAATGCTAGCGAGGTTGAAACAGCTCTAACTTCATGAGCGTTCACGTCGCAGGGGGCTCAAATCACTCTTCTGGCAAGATGAATGAACCTCCTTAATAATGTATAAGTGATATATACATGAGCGTTCATATACATGATCGTTCACTCGCAGGAGGCTCAAATCACTCTTCTGGCAAGATGATGAGCCTCCTTAATAATGTATACATGATGTATACATGAGCGGTCACTCGCAGGAGGCTCAAATCACTCTTCTGGCAAGATGAATGAGCCTCCTTAATAATGTATAAATGATATATACATGAGCGTTCTCGCAGGAGGCTCAAATCACTCTTCTGGCAAGATGAATGAGCCTCCTTAAATGTCCCTTAGGCTTAAAAGAGCCAGTGCATTCTTCTACAAGGGAAAATGTGGTCTCTTTACTCTTTCATCCTCTCGTGACGAGAGAGAGGACGTGAAGCGTCCTCTTCTCTAAAGCTTCTTTAGGGGGCGCGAGTCCTTCCGAGAACTCCAACCCCTGTGTGGGGAGGACGCCTCGGAGGACGAGAAGCAATCCTTCAAGATTCGTGCACGTGCACGATCTTTAGCAGCCTGGGAAGAGTCAACAGGTTCTGCCGAAGGGACGCCAGATCGGTGGGAGCCCCCGTAACCCTCTTGCGGCTTTCGACATGCCCTCTCCTGAGTCCTGGAGTCCGACAGAGGTCCAGGCCTAGAGGCATTATGGGGCCGATCTGACGCCCCCTCCACAACAACAAGGGGGCACTACACTTCACAAACACTGATTGGAGAGCGAGCACATTTAGTCTAAGATTACTTGATGTAATCCTTTAGCAGACACTTATTCTAGGCTCGTAAGCCATACCACAGGGTTTAGGCAAAATAAAATCTACAGGAGGTTAGAAGGTTCATTATTTCTAACTTCTGTTTACTGTGGAGGAAAACTCCTGATTCTAAAACACGCTCTAAAATGCGTAAATGAATCCTCTTCTTCCGTAATCAGTCACACATTACACTAATTACCTTATGCAAAGAAAACATGTAAACGTCATATATCTAAGCGAGTGTCTACCGAAAGTTACGGTAGCCTCACCTTACCATGCAGACAACAAAGTCTGAAACTAGGCTAACTAGCTTCAGACATCAAATGCAATGAAAAAATTTACGATAGCGTATGCCTAGCCACAAATCCAAGTTAATAATCGAAAGAATAATTAGGATACTTAAGTGGCTAATGAAGTTTCAAAATCCTAGGCGGAGGTCTGTAAACAGTTGTTTACGACCGGCGACAGAAAAAAATATGAATAGAAAATGGGAATAGTTTCCTGATATCCGCCTCCCAGCGGCGGGAATGGGTACTACCACCTGGCCGCCCACTGCGTGTGCCGCGAATTTTTAAATTCTGTCGGACTTCAGAAAATACAGCTATATATATATCTGTCAGGTAAGTTTCATGAACAAAATAAAGTTTTATCAGATGTCACAACCATTAAAAAGAATGCATTCTAGATTTTTGTAAAACTGGTAGAGTAAGCATTTGAAGTAATGTCCTGATTCATTTATTGATCCCTGTATTACGTATACAGTTCTGGCAAACTGAGAGCCTCATTTATTTACAATATTTGTCAACTTATATGCTTGGCATATAAGTTGTGGAAGATTCATTTGACTGGTTAAGTGTTAATGTACTGTACTAATTAGCGTTCTGACTCCATGATTCAATTTTCATTACTTCTATGTTATAGGATTCTGAAAATAAATGATGCTTGGTGCTATCCCTAACTTTAAATCTGTTTTTATCAAGATTTAAGTATACTACACATTTAATGTTGCTAGAAAACGGTATTGTTTTAGAGGCTTCCTTTTTCTTTAGGTGATGGTATTAGTGTTGCATGTTCTTTTTGCAATTACTCTGCTATGTATGGATTTGAAGTTAAAAAGGGAAAGAAAACCAAAGCTAAAGAGATAAGGAAAATTAAATGGTACAAATTAGAGAAGGAAGAGGATAAGAAGAGAGAGTTTAAGAGGAGGGTTTTGGAGGATATTGATATAGGGATTGAAGATGTTCAAGAATGGTGGGCACGAAATGCAGCAGTAATAAGAAGGCATGGAAAGGAGCTGCTAGGAGAGACATCTGGTATCATATGGGAAGAAAAGGAGAGTTGGTGGTGGGATGAAGACTTTGAGAAAGTAGTAAAAGATAAGAAGGAAGCAAAGAAAAGATGGGAAGAGTCACAGTCAGTGGAAGACAGAGATAGGTTCAGAGAGAAAAACAAGGTGAACGAAAAAGGTGGTAGCCCAAGCTAAAGCAAAGTCGTATGATGATGTGTATAATGAGCTGGGGACAAAGGAAGGATTAAAAAAGATGATCAAGCTATCAAAGGCTAGAAATAAGAGCACCAAAGATATTACACATATCAAACAAATAAAAGATCAAGATGGTGTAGTACTTAGAAAGGAGGAAGACATTGTGAAGAGGTGGAAAGAATATTTCGAACCACTTGTTAAATGAAGAAAATAATAGACTATAAGAGAGGATGGGCAAGTGAACATTGGCATGGTAATGAGGTTTTCTAGGCAAGAGGTACTAAATGCACTGAAGATGATGAAGAATGGGAAGGCAACCGGACCAGACATGATTCCGGTGGAGGCATGGAAAGCATTAGGAGATGAAGGAGTGGATATACTGTATGATCTTATGATAAAGATCCTTGAACAGGAAAAGATACCAAATGAGTGGCGTGGAGTATATTTATCCCAATTTTTAAAGGGAAAGGTAATGTCCAAGAGTGTGGTAATTATAGGGGCATTAAATTGATGTCCCACGCTTTGAAGATACTGGAAAGGATGATAGATGCTAGACTGAGAGAAGTACAAATAGGTAAAGAGCAGATGGGATTTATGAAGGGAAGGGGAACAACAGATGGTATATTTTGTCTGAGGCAACTAATGGAGAAATTCAGGGAAAGGCAAAGGGACCTACATATGGTATTCATTGACCTTGAAAAGGCTTATGACCGAGTCCCGAACGAAGAGAAGGGTATGGAGGAGTCTGAGGGAGAAGATGGTGCCAGAGAAGTACGTGCGATTGATACAAGGGATGTACCGGAATGTATTTACCAGAGTGAGGAGCAGTGTTGGGGAGACAGAGGGTTTTGAGGTGAGAGTAGGATTACACCAGGGGTCGGCTCTGAGCACATTTATCTTTAACACAGTGATGGATGTTATAATAGAGGAAGTAAGGGAGACAGTACCATGGAATATATTGTATGCAGATTATATTTTTCTGTGCGCAGAGAGCAGGGAAGATCTGGAAGTGAAATTGGAAAGGTGGAGACAAGTACTGGAGGATAGAGGAATGAGAATAAGTAGATCTAAGACAGAATATATGTGTACCACCAATGAGGGGGATGATAAAGTATTCAGCTTGGTGGACTGCAAATAAAGAGAGTTGATAAGTTTAAGTATTTGGGATCTTTTGTTAACGCTGGAGGAAGTATGGAAGAAGTAGTAAATCATCAGGTACACAGGCTGGAACAACTGGGTAGCGGCCTCCGGAGTTCTTTGTGACAAAAGAGTACTGCTTAGGTTAAAAGGAAAATTTCACAAGAAGGTGCTTAAGAACAGCAATGCTGTATGATACAGAATCAGCAAGCATGAGAAAAACAGAGCAGAAAAAAATGGATGTGGCAGAAATGAGAATGCTTAGGTGGATGTCTGGGGTGACAAGAGAGGATAGGATCAGAAATGACTGCATAAGGGGGTCGACTAAGGTGGTGGACGTATCAAAGAAAGTGCAGGAGGGGAGGCTGAGATGATATGGACACCTGTTGAGGAGAGATGAGGACCACGCTGGGAGACATACTATGGGGATGGAGGTTCAAGGAAGAAGAAGAAGAGGGAGACCAAGAAAGAGGTGGAAGGACTGTGTGAGAGGAGACTTACATGAGAAGGGAATTGATGAGGCAGAAGCGCAGGATAGAAGTAGATGGAAATAGCTCGTCCAAAACGGCGACCCCATATAAAAATGGGAACAAGCTGGGAAGAAGAAGAAGAGTTCTTTTCGCAGTTACTAGAATTTCCTGTTGTTTGCATGTTCGAAGTTGTCTCAGGTCTTTATCTTTTGGCAGGATCACTCAAAGTTTTATTTTTCATAACCATGTTGTCCACATTTTAAACTGTTGGAAGGTGCCCTGTACGGCCATTTTTCATGTTTCTGTTTGTTAGCTATGAAAAATAAAAATTAATTAAAAATTTGTCACATATCTCGAGTAACTGCACCATTGCAATTAATGTGCACTAATTCTGCAAGGTTTCAACATCTAAATGCCTAGATGATACACAGCCTCTCTTTAAGGGTATTTTACTTCCCATGCCATAAACTATGAAATTATCTTCCCGGAACTCTAGTAGAACTACTGTAAGAGGTTGTAAGCAGTCCCCAGTTATCAGCAGACTTGGTTATAGTTAATGGCGATCTGGTTTTATGGTGCTTGCCAAGCCCCATAAAATTGGCAATTTATGACACTATAATGGGCCAAATTTTGGTGGCGCTGATAATAGAGTTATGGCGCCATAGCATACCTAACAGAGGCACTCTAACGAGAACCAGGGACTGCCTGCAATTTTCAAATCGTTGATCTCAATTATTAGTAATATTTTATGTATAGTAAATTGCACTACTTGCATAGTGCCATGTTTTTTACTTTTTTATATTTTCTGTTCTTTGGAAGCCTGTTTAGCAAATTAATGACCTCGTTTGCTTGCCCATAATAATGTTCTCATGTTGAATATAACAATAATAGTTAGGCATGAACTTGCACAGAATAGGAGTGCAGTATTTTATGTATGTACTTAAACACAAAGCTTTTATAAAATACATGGACCTGAATGAACTCCAATTTGGTATCCCTTTAGCTGATTACTGTCTGTATGCTAAAAACAATGTATTAGTACATTGTAGTATTAATCTGGTAAACAATAAGCTGTTCATGTTAAATATCTGTAAGGGTCATAGCTAACAGTATACTATGACAGTATCATCACTTAAGGTTATTAGGGTGGTCAGCAGTTATTTGAAGATTTCAAAATTTTAGAGGGAGCTGGAACTGCTAACTCCTTGAAGTATATAAGGGGTAACTGTAATACTTTCAAATGTTTGAAAACTTGCATGGAAAATGACGAGGAATTTTATAACTGTTTTAGACTTTGATGGCATATACATATTTTTTAAAAATTGCAACAATGCTGTTTATCAAGCTTTTCTTCGTACCAAGGCTTTGTTTCTCGTGGATTAATTGCTTGAGGGCCTAAAAATACTTTTATTTATCATGGAAATTAACACTTCATAAGGCAAAGATACTATTATATTGAATAATATAGTTATTTCAGGAGCTAAAGCTTTATATATGTCTTGTGTCATTGTAAATATTGTTCAGTACAGTACACTGTCAAATGTAGTACTTATACTAGGTTTGTAGGCTATTGGCCCTGAGCATTCCACATAATGTGGATCATGGTAGTACTCAAATGAGTTTTGGGTAAATGATTCAGGCACTGAAGTTATTATTGTCAGGTGATAAATACTTTCTAGAGATGTTTTAGTTATTGTTTTATATTGATTTTGCGTTCACGGTTCTTCAGTTGTCAAATTAAATAGCTATATTTTGATCACCTAAAAAAGAACTTGTATGACTACATTCGGGGTGTGGGATTTAACTGTTTCAACTGTTGTTGAAATTAGGAGGCAGAAAGTATGGAAATGTGCAACATGCAATTAAGTAAGTTCATAACTGATAATAATTCTAGGAATTGCTAAAAAAAAAAAGCCACAACTAAATATACTATTAGTGCTAAAAATAAGTTTTAAGCATTTGCACTGACATCAGTGTGAAAGTGGGAGTGGCTGAAATTATAATAAATAAAATGGCTATGAAAATAAAGGAACTAATTCAAAATGATATTGTTAAACTACAATAAGTTTTGTACATACTTACCTGGCAGATATATACTTAGCTATAGTCTCCGACGTTCCCGACAGAATTTTCAAATCTCGCGGCACACGCGACAGGTAGGTCAGGTGGTCTACCTTACCCGCCGCTGGTGGCGGATGTACGAACCCAATCCCGTAAGCTTGTCAGATTTTTCTCTTCCACCTGTCTCCTGAGGGGAGGCTGGGTGGGGCCATTAATCTATATCTGCCAGGTAAGTATGTACAAAAACTTTATTGTAGTTTAACAAATATCCTTTTTTGTACATGAACTTCCCTGACAGTATATACTTAGCTGATTGGCACCCTTGGTGGAGGGTAAGAGACAGCTCAATAATACAGGTAAGACGGGAAACAACTAATGTTGTAGGATATAAAAACCTTGGTTCTCACCTTTTCAGGATGAAGACTTCATAGATACTATCTCTGAGTCTGCATTGCCTGGAGAGCTACAGCTAGGACGTGACCTGATGCTGAAAGACTCTCGGATCTACCACTGGATATGTGATCCCCTATTGTGGTAGAATCCAAGTCGGATGCTGTTAGACGGGACCTTGTCCGCTTACCTAACAGATCCTTACCACTACCTCTGCAAGGAGCCAAAACCCACCAGACCACCTAACCAAAATACAAAGGGTTAATATTACGACAAAAAGAGGTGCCTCCTGCAACCTCTTTCAGACAACCAAAAACAACAATATAAAATATGGGTAACATATAAAAAATTTACACAGGATAAGTTTCAGCTCCCTGCCCCAGCACCGAATCCGCCGATACGAAAGGACCCAAGGCGAAGCATTTATCATATGTGATTTTTACATCACGTAGGTAGTGGTTTGCGAAAACCGATTGGCATCTCCAAAAAGTCGCCTCCATCAAGTTCCGCACAGACATATTTTTTCTGAATGCAAGCGAAGTTGCGATGGCTCTCACCTCGTGAGCTTTCACTTTCAGTAGTCTAAAATGATCTTCCTTACAGGCAACATGTGCCTCTGTAATAAGGCTTCTCAGAAAAAAGGAAAGAGCATTCTTCGACATGGGCCGAGTGGGGTCCTTTACGGAGCACCAAAAGCACTCTTGATTAGGCCTTAAGTGTTCCTTCCTCTTAAGGAAAATATCTTCATAATTCTCATAGGGCAAAGAGTTTTCTTTCAGGCTCTTCCCCCTACTAGAAAGATAAACTACGAACTTCAAAGCTCCTGGGCCAAGGGCGTAATGGGTTTTCATTCTTTGCCAGGAAACTTGGAAGAAATGAACACACCAATAGAATCTTCCTTAAACCCTACATTGCCCTCAATAGCTTGGAGCTCACTCACTCTCTTAGCTGTAGCTAGGGCCAAAAGGCGGAAGATAGCCTTCTTCGTCAAATCCTTGAAAGAGGCTAAGCCAGGAGGTTCGAATCTAGACGATCCAAGGAATTGTAGGACTACGTCTAGATTCCAGTTCGGTTACTACATGAGGACGCTTAATGGTTTCAAATGATCTAATAAGATCATGCAGGTCCTTATCATCGGATATATTTAAGCCTCTATGCCGAAATACCGCCGCCAACATACTGCGGTATCCCTTAATAGTTGACACAACCAGATGACATTCTTCTTGAGGAAAATAAGGAAATCCGCAATTTGGGTCACAGAGGTACTGGAAGAGGAAATGTTCTTCCTCTTGCACCAACGTCTGAAGACATCCCACTTTGACTGGTATACACGCAAGGTGGAAGGTCTCCTCGCTCTTGCGATTGCTTTAGCAGCTGTTCTTGTTCTGAAAAGCCTTTCGCTCTGACCAAACTTTGGACAGTCTGAAACCAGTCAGACTGAGAGCGAGGAGATTTTTGTGGTACCTGTCGAAGTGGGGTTGTCTGAGTAGATCGCTCCTTAGCGGGAGCGATCTTGGAAGGTCCACCAACCATTCCAGTACCTCTGTGAACCATTCTTGGGCCGGCCAAAAGGGAGCGATTAAGGTCATTCTCGTTGAATCGGACTCTACGAACTTCTTGATGGTTAGCCCCAGGATCTTGAAGGGGGGAAACGCGTAGACGTCGAGTCCGTTCCAGTCTAGAAGAAGAGCATCTATTGCTACTGCCTCTGGATCTGATATCGGAGAGCAGTAAGGATCCAGCCTCTTGTTCTTTGACGTGGCAAAGAGGTCTATGTGTGGCCTGCCCCATAACTTCCACAGGCTCTGGCATACATCCAGATGAAGGGTCCACTCTGTGGGAAGGACCTGATCTTTCCTGCTGAGGAGATCTGCTCTTACATTCCTTTTCTCCCTGCACGAACCTGGTGAGAAGCTTGATTCCTCTTTTTCTTCTGCACAGAAGAAGGTCTCTTGCTGTCTCGTACAGGGAGAAGGAATGCGTCCCCCCTGTTTCCTGATGTATGCCAGAGCTGTAGTGTTGTCCGCGTTGACCTGCACTACCGATCTTCTGACTTTGGGCTCGAAAGCCTTCAGAGCCAACCACACAGCCATCAACTCCTTTCTGTTGATGTGCCAGGCTACCTTGGTCCCCCACCCAGGTACCTGACACTTCGCTGGTTCCCAGAGTTGCACCCCACCCCATGTCCGACGCGTCGGAGAACAACACCAGGTTGGGGGTCTGTGATTGAAGAGACAGTCCCTTCGCAAAGAGGTTGGGATCTGTCCACCATAAGAGATGTTTCTTGATGTCCTGGGATAACGACAGGGAGAACGTCAAATCCTGAGAACGACGACTCCAATTCCGATGGAAGAAAGAATTGGAGTGATTCAGGTGCAACCTTCCTAGGGAAACGAATTGCTCCAGAGAGGAGAGCGTCCCCAGCAGACTCATCCACTCCCTCACTGTGCATACTTCTTTCCCTAAGAAGGTTGTTACTCTCTCGAATCCTCGGGCTATCCTTTCCTGCGAGGGAAAAGCCCGAAAACTCAGAGAGTTCATCTGTATCCCGAGATACACACACTCTTGCTCGGGAATTAGTGATGACTTCTTGAAATTGACGAGAAGTCCAAAGCCTTCGTCAATTCTAAAGTTACTTGTAAGTCCTTCAAACAACGATCTTCTGAATTGGCCCTTATTAGCCAATCGTCGAGGTACATGGATATTCTCACCCCTTTCAAATGAAGCCATTGAGCCACATTCTCAAAATCCCCGTGAACACTTGAGGGGCCGTCGAGAGGCCGAAACACAGAGCCCTGAACTGAAAAATTTTCCCCCCCATCATGAATCTGAGAAACTTCCTCGAGGAAGGATGGATCGGTACGTGGAAGTAAGCGTCCTGTAAATCCAAGGAAACCATCCAGCCCCTCCCCTGGACGAAGTGCTGCCAGCACTGATGAAGGCGTTTCCATCGTGAACTTCTTCTTTTCTACGAAGAAGTTCAGGGCGCTTACATCCAACACCGGTCTCCATCCCCCTGAGGACTTCGGAACTAGGAAAAGGCGGTTGTAGAAGCCCGATGAATGATGGTCTGTCACTAGTTCGATAGCCCCCTTCTCCAGCATCTGATCTACTGCTAGATGGAGAGCTTGATTCATGATGGGTCTCTGTACCTGGCCGTCATTCCCTTGGGATGGCCGTCAAGGGAGGTCTTTCGACGAAAGGGATGAGGTAACCTCTCCTCAAAATCGAAAGGGTCCAAGGATCCGCCCCCATTTTTGGGCCCAGACTTCTGCAAACTCTAAGAGTCTGGCGCCCACCGTTGATTGAAGGACTTGCAAGTTATTTAAGGGCTTTAACAGACTTGGCGAAAGTCTTACCCCTTCTTGAAGGTCTACGACCTCTAAACGTTAGAGGTTCTTGATGAAGATGCCCCTCGAAAGGGTTCTCGAACACTTGCCTTTTCCTTCTTAGCCTTGGTAGGGGAAGGAAGGGCGAGGTTTTCTTTGCCGACTGTGCCAAAAGGTCCTGGGTGGCTTTGGCCGAAAGTGACCTCGAAATGTCCTGCACTCGATGTTTCGGGAACAACTGAGTAGACAGAGGAGCAAACGCAAAGAAGACCTCTGAGCATGGGAGACCGACTTCGTTAAGAAGGAACAATAAACCGACCTCTTCTTCACGATCCCGGCCCCATAAAGGGAGGCGATTTCACTCGCTCCGTCTCTTACCGACTTGTCCATACAAGACAAAACACACATAAGATCTTCTGGCGAAATTGACTCTGGCACTTCAATTTTTCTTGGCTAGGACTCCCAACGACCAATCAAGGAAGTTAAATACTTCTAGGACTCTAAACATACCTTTGAGCAAATGATCCAATTCATTCATTGCCCAAGTCGTCTTAGCAGAGTTAAGGGCAGTTCTCCTTGTCGAATCTACCAGTGCCGAAAAATCCGAATCAGCCGAAGACGGTAGACCCAATCCTAAGGGCTCTCCTGTTTCGTACCAGAAACCAGCGCGTCCTGATAACTTCGAAGGAGGAAAAGCGAACATCGTTTTCCCCGCTTCTTCTTTGGAAGCCATCCAGGAACCAAAACTCCTCAGTGCCTTCTTCATAGAAAGAGTTGGCTTCATCCTCACACAAGAAGAACTCTTCGCTGTCTTCGCCGTTGAAAAAAGTGAGTGAGGAGAAGGAGGAGCCGTAGGCGTAAGGGAATCCCCAAAAACTTGTAAAAGTAGCTCTGTAAGCTTCTTGTAAGAAGAGACAGCAGCAGAAGTGTTCGGTTCCTCATCCGAACCTTCTAGGACGTCTTCTCGAGGCGAGCGCGGAAGATCCTTATGTGACGAAGGGATCCTAGCAGGAGTTGAGCGAGAGGTTGGAGAACGCCCTCTCTTAGAAGAGTTCACATCCACTGGAGAACGATGAGAAGATCTGGGAAGTCTACGATGACTCCCTCTTCGAGGTATACGGAATCTCAGCCGAAGGAGAGGTAGGGCTCCTACTCCGAGAATCCTCGGAAACATCCACAGGGCGCTTACGAGGAGCGAGCGCCTACTATACTCTATGCGCCTATCCTGAGGCGAGCGCCTGCAGAGAAGAGCGCCTATCGAGAGCAGAGCGCTTGCGTCGGCTCTCCATACCTGTCCAGTTGCGTACGATCAACGGAAGTCCGACTGGAAGGCGAAATGCGCCTACTATGGAGAATGGCTGCTTGCGTCCTAACAAGAGGGTTAACATTCAGGAGAAGGGCGCTTCAACTAACGAGCGCCTACTTGGAGAAGGGCGCTTCCGGGATTCCTGGTGCCTACCAAGAGACAAACGGTCAGGAGAAGTGCGCCTAGAAGCGGGAGAGCG
This sequence comes from Macrobrachium nipponense, assembly GCF_015104395.2. Lineage (NCBI taxonomy): Eukaryota > Metazoa > Arthropoda > Malacostraca > Decapoda > Palaemonidae > Macrobrachium > Macrobrachium nipponense. Next base: position 108,176,363 of record NC_061110.1, read on the forward strand.
GCCTACACGGAGAAGGGCGCTTGAAAGACTCTTGTTGTCTGCCCCTAGGAGAATAATCAGGAGTATGACGCCTTAAAAAGAGACAGAGCGCCTACTAGGAGATCTATGTGCAGTAGGCTCTTGGCGCCTACCTTGCGGGGAGCGGCTAACAGTAGGCCGTCTATCATGCACACGACTCCTACCAGACTCTAGATGCCTGTCAGGAGAGAAGTCACGATCCGACACTCGAGGAGAGTGACATCTGGAAGAAGAACGCCTACTTGTATAAGGGCGCCTTCTAGAATCTTGAGGCTGCTGAGGAGAAGTTTCACGCGAGGGAGTTGAAGAAATCGCGTGATGAGCAGGTGCAGTGCGCTTACCGGAAGCGGGAATCCAATCTGAAGAAAAACTTCTTTCTCCATAGAGCGTCCTACCGATGTTTGGCGTCTTGAAATAGAGAGAGAGCCAGGAGCGAGCGAGGGCGCTCACGCGAGCGAGGTGCGCTCACTCGAGCGAGGGCGCTCACCGCGAGCCCCCACCTTCATACGAAACCTCCCCATATGAATGGAGAACGATCCTCTGAAGAGCGGCGCCTAGATCTCTTGATCGGAAGAGAAACGTCCTTCTTCCTACTGATCTAACTGCTAGAGAGTCTGCTAGCGCCGTGATCTGAGCTTGAAGTCCCCGCGAGTACTCTCGTAGGAGAATCTTCTTGTTCTTCCTCGGAAGCAGGCGCCGAGCGCGGAGCGCGAGAAGAAGAACGATCACAGGATTTCTTGGGTTTCTTCGCCTCCACCGACGATTCTTCCTTCCGGGAAAACCTCCGGACTAGAAGCCAAAGGACTGCAGGGAGCCTTCCAAGCCCTCTTCAACGGGCGCGACGCATCCGGGGAGTTCCAACCTCTCTTCGGAGAGGGAGACGACGAAGAGGAGAAGCATTGGCGTAGGAGCTCCTTCTTGTAGCGATCCGAGGCAGCCTGGGAGCGTACTTCAGGATCTGCCGAGGGGACGCCTGACCGGTGGGGGCTCTCCCTAGCCCTCCTGCGGCTTTCGACTTTCCTACTCCACTGGAACTGGGAGTCTGGAAGAGGTCTAGGCCTAGAGGCACTAAGGAGCCGGTCAGACGCACCCTCCACAACACTGGGGACACTGCACTGATCACTAACACTCTCCTTACCTTCCAACTGACGAATCTTCTGAATGCGTCCCCCCTCCATAGAACGATTCTTGGCTTTCAGAGCTGCCGCCTCCGAAGGCGAATCTTCGGCTTCGGTGCGGGGAGCCGGGGCTGCAACTTGGGAAGAAGGTTCTAATTCTACGTTAGTACTATTAGGATCCACATCCAACTCACTCATTCTAGATCTGCTAGAACTTCTAGAGGAAGCCTTACGCACTCTATCACGTTCCAACTTCCTAACATAAGAAGAGAGAGCCTTATATTCTTCTTCATTCAATCCCTTACATTCATTACAAGGGTTAGCAAAAGCACATTCATTCCCCCTGCATTTCATGCAAACCGTGTGGGGGTCTACCGAAGCTTTCGGCAACCTCACCTTACATCCTTCATTCACGCAAACCCTAAACAAAACCGAAGTTTTAACTACCGATTCTAGATCAGACATCGTTAAAGAAAATCAAACTCAAAATCAAACCGGTCCACAATCAGCGTATGCCAAGCCAAACAAAGCGAATACGTCACCAAAAGAAGTCCAAATTAACTCCAGGCAAGCGAGAATCGAAAAACTATCGAGAGGAACCGACAACAGTTGTTATCGTTCCCGCGACAGAGAAAAATCTGACAAGCTTACGGAGTGGTTCGTACATCCGCCACCCAGCGGCGGGTAAGGTAGACCACCTGACCTACCTGTCGCGTGTGCCGCGAGATTTGAAATTCTGTCGGGAACGTCGAGACTATAGCTAAGTATATATCTGTCAGGGAAGTTCATGTACAAAATGTAAAATTATAAAATAACTCTTTATTATAAAATACCATAAAATTTTTCCTTATATTTTAAACATAAATAAATTTTTTAAAAATACCAATAAATATAGTAATGTTTACAAATATAATACAAAAGAAAAAATCTCAACATCGATGAATGTATATCCATTACCTCAAGAGCCTTCTCATTTCATTTTGAAAGCCTACACCATTTTGTGATATGACAGCTGTACTTGGTACAGTAACACACCCATACCTACTGGTATGGCAATGCTAAAACATGGAAGCCCTAATGAAAATAAAATTACCATAGCAATGTAATATCAGTCAAGATGTTTACCTATCCCTTGAATGCGGAACATTTAAGTTTCCTGGGTCTTTACATGCTGGCAAGTTAACAATTGGGCTACATTCATTCTTACTAGTTTCACTACCAGATAATCCCTCTTCAACTTTTGAATCTATTTTTATATCAGAAACTGATGAAGGTGACGAACCACCACTTGCAATGTTTTCTAAAGAAGCAGAAACACTACAAGGCTGTGGTAATGATTCTGAAGGTAATGGAGAAACAGAAGACGATGCTGTGGCTAAAAGAGCAGGAGCAGAGTTGGAAGGAGAGACAGTAGTGGTGTGAGTTGTCACTGGAGAGGTAGTAGTTGCCTCAGTAGTTGGAGCCTTGGCTCTGTTGTGTGTTAAGTGACTTTTAACAAGATGTCCAGCAGCCAAAGCTGACATGAGTGAGAGTTCACCAGCTAATACAGTTGCTGCCACAATTTTAGCAAACTGACGCGCATTTTCTCCTGGAGTTTCTTTATGTGCACCTGAGGGAAACAATATTATGTATTAGGATATGTTGAGTAACATCATTGATTATCAATAACTGTAAAACCCATTTAAGTCTAATCTTACCAAGGTTATTCATGTCTAAATATAACCTGTATCACCAGCTAGTTTAATAATGAAAACTGTGTTCATAACATTCAATATAACAAATTTTGAATAAGGATTTTGTATTTTTTTATGTATACAAACCAAAGCTTTTTATAAAGGAGTATCTTTCATCATGAGCTGGAAACTGGTTAAAACTTGGGAACAAAGGGTGTTAACAAGTAGAGATGATGGATTATTGAGGGAGTATCCTTCACTTGCTGACCTACTGCACTCACTTTTCCTTCAGCTGCAGGGACAGAGTGGGGCAGTCAGTCCCTTCCAGCAGACTGAAGCCGAGACCCGCGCCATGGAATTTCCATGATCTCAGTTGCCTTACAAGCATGGGAGGTCATGGCTCCCTGAGCTCCTACTGGTCTGGTGAAATAGTTGACCTGAGTAGTACAATAAGGGGTTACTCAAGTAAGGAACTGTGAAGTCCCGACTAATTGCCTGGACCTTCAGTGCACCCTCACTTCAAAACAAATACTATCAACATGATGCACCAAGCACTCCCAAGAAACACAGATCCAGCGCTCCTAATTTAAGCGATTCTTTACGCTTTGTTTGGAAGCTAATTTATGTTATCTATAGAAATGTAATTACTAATGTACGTCAGACACTGCAAGCTTCCCAACCATATGCATGTATTTGAAATCTCTTCCTTATTTGTTTATACATAGAATTGTTAACCATTTTTCAGGTGTGAAAAAACACATCTGACTTTACATAGACATTGCCTTGTTTTTCCCTAAGGTCAAACACTACTTTTCTGCTCGCAAGAGTTCTTGACCGGTCAAGGATTTTGTGTCAATAAATTAGAAATACCTTGACTCTGCCTCTTACTTCGCTACCTTGTATACTGCTGACCCCGAAGATGACTGACACCGCCAGCACCAGCGCATCCAACAACAAAGCCGCAGCAGCAAGCATTCGCTTACTGCCCTTCACAACCCAAAACCCAGATGCCTGGTTCTTCAGAGCAGCGTCCATCTTCAGGTCTAAGAAAATCTATTCTCCCACAAAGCGGACGCCGTCCTTGAGTTCCTGCCAGACAATGTTTTCGAACAGAATGCAGAATGACTTGTTGACCAACAGACTACCATCACCTACATAGCAGTGAAGGTCCAACTAAAGTCATCCTAAAGCATGCTGCCTGCCCTCAATGCTAGGAAATTCTTAGCCAATGTAGGGCAGCAATAGGACACCAACTGTCATATCACATCTACAAATACCTATGAGAGCTAGTTATGATCCCTGCCACAAACAGTCGCCCAGAAACAACGTAGACCTTGTGAGAGAGGTCCTACTCACAAAATTACCCCGCCAAACAGTCGCGGCCATCCCCAACGTATCAACCATTGACCTCAACGATTTCCTGAAGACAGTCGATGCCATCCACTTGGGCCACAATTTGACTGATCCTACAAAACCACACGTGGCAGCAGCCGCCCCACAGCAACAGCACCAAAATGATGTAGAGACAGACAGCAATCCAGAGGGCCTTGTAGCTCCCATGTACCACCACTGGAGCTCCAGGTGGAAAAACAAACCTAAATACAATCCTAAAACAGAACATCCCACTGGAGGTCTGGGAATAAAGCCCGAAAATGTGAAAACAACTGCCACGTCAAAAAACGTGCAATGGGGTCGCAGCAGCGCCCAACAAACTAAACATCAGTGGTGGGCGGATGGTTGCCTTGTAAGAGAAATCACGCCTGCTTTCCACCGCCTTTCTTCCAGGTATACAGGCAAAAGCACTACATGTTTTTTCATCATGGACGAAACACTGAAGACTGAGTTCCTGGTCAACACTGACACATGCAAGACATTCGTGCCGCCTCAATCCAACCCCCAGCACTGTACAGACAGATGTCCATTGCCATTGGAGCCCCACTGAAAATATACAGGAAACAGACCATGAATTTGTTGTTCGGCAGGAAGAGTACAACTTTATGTCATCACAGCAAACATAACCATCACACTTTTAGGGGCAGACTTCATAATAGCCCAAAATATGTTGGTGGACATACCGAAACAGCAGCTGATCACACAACCTGCCCCTGTAGCCTCACTCACTCTGACTCCATAAAGTTGCTGTTAGAACCCCATTCTCACTTGAACACCTTTGCCCTCTTGCTACGAGACTTGCTATAAACTTCAGAAAGAAGAGGAACAAGAACTGGCGCTGCTCCTCCAACTCCCCTACCAGCCATGTGGCTAGTCTCACCTGTGAGAGGTGCAAACTCCAAAGAGCACCAACATCTCAAGTATGGAAATGATGCAGGTTCACATCACAAATCTCCCAAAGGCTAGGAAAAAGAAGAATACCTGCGGCCAGAGCAAAACTGATCCATAGTCTGGGTATGCAACCAGCAAATGGGCGACATGAACCTCACATTGGGTAGGTTGTGGAAACCCTTCTCTGTGTGACCTCAAGGAGTCACAGTGAGAAAGATTCACTCTGCTCACCTGTCCACATGACTGTCTGATCATAGATGGACCAAGAGTGCAATATACACTGTTGCCAGTGCTAACCCAATCCGCAGAACAGACCACATGAACCTCTCACTGAGCAGATTGCACAACCCTTCTCTATGCAACTCTGAGGAGCTGTCATGAGAAGAGTCACTCAGCTCACTGGTCCACCACAAATGTCTGATAATGGATGGATCAAGAAAGCAATATACCATGTAGTCAGTGGTAAAACCTTTATACCCAGATTGGGTACATGACTAGTTGACAGGGGCTGCGCAAACTCCCTCACCACTTGGATTGTACAAACAATTCTCTGTGCAACCTCAAGGAGTCACAGTTAGAAGAGCTGCTCTGCTCATTTTGTCTACAGCAATCGTCTGATCATGGATGGACCAAGAGAGTAATATACCCAATTGCTAGGGGTGAACCCCTCTTGGTGCAACTCGGAAAAAGGGACGGCTTGTAGCATTAAGTGAACAAACCATACAGCCTTGACTTAGTATGCTCCTGAGAACTTATTGAGAGATGAGGAGGGAGTAGCATCTTGATTCTAAATGCAAGGACCAACCCTACTTGGGCAAAACTGATCACTGGATATGACCAGGTGCCCCTGCCCTCCCCAAAAGGGGAGAGCATATGGAAGCAGCCAATCAAGACTTCTTCCTCAGGGAGTAGATTTCCCTTCTCAATAACTGCCTGTGTGAGGAAAGAAAGCAGAGTCAAGGTTGAGGTAAACAGCAAAATTGGCTTTCCTACTCTTCCCTCTGGTGTCCTTACTCATGTTGTACCACAAAGCTGGTCAAGTCAGAAACCAAACACAAAATCAACCCCATCAGAGGAATCTCTCCAGGAAGGACTGCTGCAACCTGAATCCTCTTTTCCAATGCAGCAGTTAATAAAGCTGACACCATCAGTAACTACATCAAGAGATAGTAAAGGCCTTCCTCCTCCACTAGGTTAAATTAGGTAGGTCATGACAGAAGGACTACCCAATCCTTGGTAAACCAAACTCCTGTAGGAACTTCTACAGTAACCAAGCCTTATAGACACCTGAAAAGTCAATATTATTAATACATATGATATTAAGTCAGAGAACTAAATAGCTGCTGATGAACCTTAGATTAGAATCTGCTACATAACTGGCAAATTCCAGACAACTTTTAGCAAGAAGATATCCTTAAAACAAAATGGAATAGAAAAGTTAATGTTATTACCATTGACATAATCCCCGATTGAAAGGGTTAGGAAGTCATAATAAATGTAATTATACAAAAGAGAATGGCAATGAGAGAGTACTCATCCCAAATCTAAGTGATCAACCAGCAGTCAGGATATGATAGAACACCTGTTCTCTACTGAAGCCGATATAACTCTATTGCAGCCGAAAGAAATGTGAGTAAGGGATACTCACCTGTATCTCCACTTGTTAACCACCTTGTTACCAAGTTTTGACTTGTTTCCAGCTCGTGCTGAAAGAAGCTCTTATATAAAAGGTGATGGTTTATTTCCACATAGGAACTATTACAGATTTAGTTAGACACTATTTAGGTAAGCATTCACAAGTGGTAAAAACTGTACCAGAATTTCTCACCCAGCAAACTGATTTATTTAACAATGATAATTTTTTCTGTTCAATATATATTATACTCACAAATCATTACTGAAAAAGAAGACCAATGTCAAAGACAAGTTATGGGTGGAATAAAAGCCTTGCCAAGATATAAATTCTGGATAAAATAAGACCCTTTTATGTGTAACCTTGATATAGTACAAAATACATCTGATGAAGGCTCCTGTCCTTATCATTAGAGTGAACAATATAAAAAAAGTTTCTATAAGGACACATAGCAAAATCCTGGCATAAATAATCTAATCTCACAGCAATTTTAACTTAGTCTAACCCCCAGTGACAATAAGTACAGTAATCATTGTGAGAGCTTCATGATTTTAAGTGTGTGTGAGCAGCATTTATTTATGTATTTATTTCAAGTATTAGCAGATTTTAGTTATTCACGGGGGTTGGGGGGTGGGAGCAGGGTACATATTCCTCATGAATAACAGGGATCGACTGTATAGCTTTCCTGAGTAATGATTCTTATGAAGCTTTACAGGAAAACCTGCTCGTTTTTAATTGCTTGAATTTCTAAAAGGAACATTAGATTTCATTTGACTCGAGTACTAATGCTCATAATTTTTCATGTCTTAAAGACAGTGAAGATGAGTCTTTGAAGGTGAAGATAAAATAAGAACTTTTTCCAGTGTGGAAAGCTTCATTTATTTATGTATACTGCAAATACATAAATAAATGAAGCTTTCCACACTGGAAAAAGTTCTTATTTTATCTTCACCTTCAAAGACTCATAAGACATGAAAAATTATGAGCATTAGTACTCAAGTCAAATGAAAACTAATGTTCCTTTTAGAAATTCAAGCAATTAAAAACGAGCAGGTTTTCCTGTAAAGCTCTTCATAAGAATCATTACTCAGGAAAGCTATACAGTCGATCCCTGTTATTCATGAGGAATATGTACCCCCCCCCCCGGAATAACTAAAATCTGAAAATACTTGAAACCCCTTCTGAGAGTTCATATACAGTACTAACTGCTTATTTTGATACAAACACCTAAAAAAACCCTCTAAAAATGCTTATACTTACCTGAGTATTTTCAAGTTTTATAAAATAAAAAAATGCATTAGTCGTGAAAATTACATGAAAATATGGTATTTATTGTGTATTTCTCTATGAAAAATAATGTGAATAGGCTAATTTTCCATGAACAATGGCTATATACGTTCCACAGAAAAATCCATGAATAGGCAAGTCCACGAATCTGGAACCGCAAATATGTGGGGGTCGACTACTATGAACATTTGATAATCATAAAATATAATGAGGCTAATATACTATAATCATTTACTGTAAAAAACATAAAATTATATATTTTAATTTCCTTGGAGACCTAGTGTATATAAATCAATTCATATATTACAAGGATGACACACTAAAAAAATTTAGGCAGAATAGAAACGAAAAATTATTTTTCATTAACGGTACAGGCATGCAAAACTAAATTTTTTGGTATTACTTTCATGGCAACAGTTCCTCCATGGATAAATTTCATAATATTAATGCCACATCCACACGGTTGAGCCATGTCCATAGGCTGTGCCCTCACTATGCAAACAATGAGGTGTTATCCACATGGCAGAGCTATAAAGTCGTTAATAAGCTGACAGTAAGTAGGAGCAATAAGCAGCTGCAGTGGTGCAGTACAATAACAATGGTGGAAACCGTAATTCAAAAGATCACAGTTTTTAAGCAAGACATCTTAAAAAATGAACCCAGTAAAAATGTAAAGAACAGTGTCCCTTCACCAGCAGCAAAGCAGTAAATAAGACAATGAAAAAAAGATTACAGCTAACCTTTTGTGTCAGGTAATGTTGGCATTTCATATCAGACATCAAAGCAACGGATATTGTCTCTACCCTTTTTAGCTACGAGCACAGGCAATTTGGCTGTTCGCCTGCTAACTAGAATATCTGATGATGGTCAAAGCTCTTGTGCCTGTGGGGAGTACTCAAACGTGGGAGTGGCTTTACATGTTAAGTGCTTCTTGAGGTACCTATATAACTTTGACTGTTAAGGTCATAAGTTTGCTTTACAAACATGTTAGTAATGTAGTTCCATTTCCTGGTCAACAAAATTTCCAAACAATCTATTTTCCCAAAATGAAAACAATAATTATAAGCAGCTAAGTAATAGTTCTGGCATTGCAGCAATTGGTCCATGGGTATCCAGCAGCCAACTGGATCACTTTTTTTGCCTGTGAACCTGCACAGATCTGAAATTCCCCAGGTTTTCACCAGCTATAAACAGTCTGGATTGTATTCCTCAGCATTTCATTATTCTTCATTAAATATGAATGTGGTGTATTTTCACTTGCGTTATAAAACTGATTTTTTTTCCATATTTTCTAAAGCGGACCACACCGCCAGCTCTTGCAATTATAACAATGGCAGTTGATAACTACAGATCGCCATAGTTACTACTTGAGAAATGGTACCTTTTATCCTGTCAGGTTTAATATTAAGCTTTTTGGATACTATAAATATTTGGTGTTTTGGTTTTTTCTAGTGGCTTTTTGTATGTAACTTTTTTTTATTTTCTGTATCTGCTCCAGCTGCCAAAGATTACTAATCATACAGTTGGTTAGCTTAGCAAAAGGTTTGGACTAACTTTGAAGGTTTTACCTAGGCTTACATTTAGTTTTGCTAAGTTAGCTTCCATCAGGTTTGGGCTAACTCTGAGACTTACCTAGGCTTCCATTAGTTTTGCAAAGTTACCTTCCATTAGCTTCGGGCTAACTCTGGTGCCTTTTCCTGGGCTTTATAATCTTGAGTATTTTTTGAATTTTTTTTTCTATTATTCCTTGTTTTCCATTTATAATCCTGATTTTCTTCCTGTGCCTAGTTTTCACTTTGTTAAGCTATCAGTATTTGTTATTGCCACAATGTATTTTGCACTTTTCTGTTGGCTTTTAGTGTTGTAGGCTGCAATTACTATTCCCTTTGCTGAGTAATCTGCTTTAAGGCTCTCCACAAGTATTTTGTAAGCATTACCAACTTATGAGGGCTGCTCAAATAACTCTGCCTTTCATTTTTTATTGTTTTCTCCCTTTTTCATTAATACTTTGTATTGTGCTTTCATGTCTAACTCTGACAGTGACCCCAAGAGTTGAGCAGCAGTTACTGAGACCAAGTATGTTTATCCAGTTTTATTTGCATTATTCATTCTGCCATGACTGATCAGTTACTAGTCAGAATGCCACACGTCCAGAAAGCGATACAAGGAACACTTTAGGAAGCCAATAACATATGTTTGCTGATTGTATGAACACAATTAATCATCACCCAAATAAAATAATAATAAAAATAATAAAAAATACATACCTTTAACACCCAACATACTAAGACATGCTGATTGAGGGTGCAAACCAGTTCCTCCTCCAACTGTACCAACCTCAAGGGAGGGCATAGTAACTGTCATGTGCAAATCATCTTTGTTGTCTCCCCATGCTTCCATTAGGGTCATACAGTTGCTACTGCCTACTACCTGTGCAGGGTCCTTTAAATGAATAAGAAAGTGGATTAAATATTACTTGCTACAATAAACATAAAATAGTACTACTCATACTTGACTTGATTGATCATCTTGGTAAAAAGAAGCATCGTTATTTCATCAAAAGATAACAAAGTCAGTTGGAATTAAAATTCCCTTACCAAATATATTGTGTTTAATACTGTCTCTTACAAGACAGTTAATAATATACGTGTTACCCCTATAAAAGATTATATTCTTCATTAAAATACTGAAGAGGGACATATCAATTCAGCTCAAGAAGTGTTTATTTCATATAACAAAAAAAACTACGTGTTGGAATGATTTTAGTGATGAGCACGATTTGTACATATCTTCATGTGCAGTGAAATATGGAAAACCAGTTTCCTATGCCTTATTTATGAGAAAGACAGATATTGCAAGAGAAAGAGGCTCATTGGAAAGGTCTGAGAGAATCAAAATTAACCAACTATCATAATGTCTCATCAAAGTGTGGGAAAGTTTGCCTATAGCCCCTTATGTAATTTTTTAGGGAGGCTTTTGAAGAAAATGCTGTACTTTACTATGAATGTAATTGCACAGCCTTAAGAACAAGATGGTTGTTATTCTGAGCAGAAACAAATAAAAAGGGAGTGTTAAACTTTCACTAAAAGTAAGCAAATGCTAAATGTTATGACATGTTAGCTGGTTACTTACTTGACCACAAGCAATATAAACAGCAGCAACAATATTAGCAGCATGAGCATTATTCCCCCCAATAGACCCAGCTAGAGAGGATCCTACAAGGTTCTTTGTGACATTAGCCTCGACCAAAGCAGCGACAGATGTTTTCAGGACAGATGTCACCACTTTTCCTGGAATCACAGCTTCACAAACAACAGACTTTCCCCGACCTTCAATCCTGTAGAAGATAGGGCAAACTGATCATACAACTACAGCACAAAAGACTAAGCTACATACACATCATAACATTAGACTACCATTCATACCTTTGTAACTGATAACAAAGGTTTTCAACATACACAATACTATGATAAGCTGTAACATAAGATTTGTTTGCCTATGAAAGTAAAAAATAAATAAAGTATTGATGGAAATAAACATTCAATTATTAGGTATTTTCCAATGTAGTAAATCTTACATTTACCAGAAGTTACCCGTTGAAACTAACAAACACTACTAATAAGTGAATGTTGAAAGTTCGAGATTTTGATTGCATATGCACTTGAAAATCAATAAAAGAGAAGTGAACTAACTGCATTTATGGTAAATATCCTGCTAAAATGACGAAAATTGTTCACTGGTAAACATTTGCACATAGTAGTTTGTGATAATATTTGCAATTTTTTTTTCAACGGCATTAATTTATATAGAATCTTCTCAATTCTTCTTATTATCTTTTTCTCAACAGCATGTAGCTGGTGTATCATGTTTCCTAAGGACACACAAAGATTTCAGTTGTCTTAGGTTTATTTCCTCTGAAGTGTTGACAGCGCACAGGCAGTCATCTATGAGATTATACAACAAAAACTACTCTCATAGATGACTGCCTGTGCGCTGTTGACACGTCAGAGGAAATAAACCTAAAACAACTGAAATCTTTGTATGTCCTTAGGAAACCTGATACACCAGCTACACGCTGTTGAAAAAAAGATAAGAAGAATTGAGAAGATTCTATATAAACTAAATGCCGTTGAAACAGCTATAATATTCAATGCTACTGCCCTCAGAGGAGGCCTCCTTCCTAATTATATTTATTTTTGTAATGCATTCCTATATGTTTTATACTATGCAAATAACTGTCCAATTCTGTGCACATTTTTAACTGGAGGAGGGGTGTTGAAGTCAGCTGACAAAAAGTAAACAATGTCTGGAAATATAAAAAAAAGACTCCTTGCTAGCTGGTGTCTGCCAATTCTTGAGCTAAATAATGTTTGGCTTATATAAGTAGTATAGTACGTATTTTTAATTGGTAACCTTTATATGACTCAAATTTGATAAGACTAGCCTAACTTAATCTACCAAAAATTGAGCTGGTATGATAGTAAACATAGGCAAACAGTTTGTGTGTTGGCAATAAAATTTGTACTATTTCTCTTGTTTATTGTTCATCATTAAAATCCTTGATTTTTTTTTTACCGATTTTCAATTTCACATATGATAGGTTAAGTATACCCAATAACAGAATTTTGTATGGTCTCAAATTATTGAATAGTATTTAATTACATTACTTTGATAAATGTGTGAATCCCAATCCTACATTTTGATGAGGTTTGTGTTGGTACTAAAATGCATAGTTCTTCCACATTTGCTTTATATAATTTCAGTAATTTTTTTTCTGTTAATAATTTAAAATGATATTGTTATGATACAATAAAGTTTGTTCATACTTACCTGGCAGATATATATATAGCTGTATTTTCTGAAGTCCGACAGAATTTAAAAAACTTCCGACACAGCAGTGGTCGGCCAGGTGGTTAGTACCCATTCCCGCCGCTGGAGGCGGGTATCAGGAACCATTCCCATTTTCTATTCATAATTTTTACTCCACTGTCCCCTGAGGGGAGGTGGGTGGTGGGTACTTGATTATATATATCTGCCAGGTAAGTATGAACAAACTTTATTGTATCATAACAATATCATTTTGTTCATGAAACTTACCTGTCAGATATATATATAGCTGAATCCCACCGTTGGAGGTGGGAAGGGACAGAATAGAAGGATTTTGGGAAACAAATGCATGCAGATGATTTACATCTTGGTTCCACCTGTTAGCATAGCCGACTTCGTGATTACTGTCACCCAAGTCTGCTTCTGCTTTACTAGAGTTGCCAGCGAGATAGAGACCTATAAAGCTGGTGCACTCCAGATGATCTGTCAACGGGGGCGTGACCACAATGTGACTAGACCATATGACCATACCATGAGGGCTAAGAAGTAAAATAAATATATATATATATATAATTATATATCACCACCTGACCAACCTAAGCCAAAGTTTAAGGTGTGTTAACTAACAGGGCTTAAGCAGTTCTTGAAAGTCGCCGTTGTCGGCGACTCAACAACTAAATTAAGAGCTCTTCCTAACCATTTTCTACAGGATAGGATGAGTGGTACTTCTTGCCCCCAAGATTGTGTATGCAGACACAGTCGGCCCTAGCGAGCAGGCAGATCTCATATGCCATCTTCACATCTCGCAGGGAGTGTGAAGTGAACACAGAGTTGCTTCGCTAAAACATGGTACTCAGGATGTTGCTGAGTGCCATGCTCTGTTGAAATGCTTCCGAGGCCGCGCCCTCACCTCGTGAGCATTCAGATAAAAAGATTTCAAATCTTTGTGAAAACAAACCAATGAAGGAGCATTTTTGAAAGAACTCCTTAACACTAAAGCCAGGGTGTTCTTCGATATGGGCAAGTCTGGTCTTTTTCGGAACACTGCAGATTGCCCGAATGACTTAGACTTTCTTGAGTTTTATGTAGATAAAACTTGAGAGACCTGACAGGGCACAGGACTCTCTCTGGCTCCTGCCCACTAACTTGTGCCATCCTTGCTTCCAAGCTCCTGGCCCAAGGACAAAACGGGTTTCCATTCTTAGGCCACCACGAAAGGCTTAGAGAGCACACCGCCTTGTGTTCTCTAAAGCCAAAACTTGTGACGATGGCTTAAAATCTCACTAACCCTCTTTGTCGTATCTAGGGTGGTTAGAAGAAGGCCTTCCTGATCACATGCAAGAAGTTAACAGGTAGGAGAGGTTCGAATGCTTTGACATCAAGAACTTCAGACTACGTCTAAGTTCCATATTGAAAACTTCGATCTGGACATGCACAGTCAGTCCGTCTGTACTAAAGTCAGGTGACCGACCAGTTGACCAGTCAGACGAATCAAGGACAGCAAGGCTGTACCCTGAAGACCATAAGGCACTATTCTTCGCTGAAGGATGAGTGTCTGGACTGCCTGGGCGATTCAATCTAAGCAAACCTTGGGGGGTGTATCAACGCAACCCAACGTCGTCAGCGAATCAACTTCTGACTCGAGCTTCTGGTGCCAGGAGAAAGGAGCAAGGAGCAAAAAGGCGATTCAGTCCCGAAGGAAGAATGCCTGACAGTCCAACCTGGTCTCATGTTACACGATCATCGGGGGTGGTATAAACGCAAACCGACTTCGTCAACAAGAAACTCAGGGATACTATATGTCGCCTGATCTCGCACGAGTGTCTGACTCCGAGAAAACAGGTGAGACAAAAAGTAGATGGTGAGCGAGTTTCGAGATTCCACAGAACTCAAAGATCGTGAAGGGCTTTGTTGAGCCCAAAAGCCGTCAACAACATATTTGCGTATTCTTTAATAGTTGTGACTGCCAGCTTATCCCATTCTTCAGACGGAAATGGAAGACGGTAATCTTATTCCTGTCAACATCTCGATAGTCTGAACGTTGTCAGACTCAGAGCGGAGAGGTTATAGGTACCTTTCGAGTTAGAGTAGACCGACTCTCTCGGAAAAGGTCCTTGGAAAGTGAACTAGGAAGGATGTGACCTCTGTGAATCCAGGATCCTGAAGGCCAACATGGGGCGATCAGCGTCATTGTCGCTCCCTGTGACGTCATAACTCCTCATTACATTTCCTAAGCGATTGAAAAAGGGGAAAAGAGACTAAACATCCATCCCCGTTTAATATCATAGGATGGCGTTTAATGGTACCGATCCCGGATCGAGAAAAAGGGAGCAGAGAAGAAGAAGCCTCTTCGTCCTCAACATATCGAAGAGAAGAATGAAAGGGCGTCCCTAAAGTCTCCACAACTCTCAACTTACTTCTAAAGAAAGATTCCACTCGGACGTCAAAAGTTGCTGCCGTCGATCGAGACGATTCGTACGGACTTTTGCAATCCTGTAACGAACCTCTAGAGGATCGTTACATTCTACGCTGTTGTTATAATAGGCTCTTTCTCGTAAACTCGAGCAGGGACCGAGAGAAGATACTTCTTAAGATATGAGAGAGCTGTGGAATATCAGAGTTGATGTGGACCACTGGTTCCAAAAACCCGTTTCGAGGACTGGAGGGACGACCGAATTGCATTTACTTCTTTCAGATTAAGATCCAGGACATCTGAAACACTATCCAGATGTCCGGCACTTTCTTTCTATCATGACGCACTGAGAGATGTTCAGAATAATTCCTAGACCTTGAATATTATTTCAGTTTCCCGGTAGGAAAAAACTGTGGTCTGAATTGCAGTCTATTCGGGGAAACAAACTTCTTCAGGAAGGAAATGGTCCCCAGCAAGCTCATCCATTCCCTCCCCGAGTATGCTTACTTCCCTATAAGGCTGCGCTTTGCCTAAGCAGGAGAGCATACAAAAGTGCAATGTTGCGGTAGACTCGTAGTTCTATACCGTGCGGTAACGAGCACCGAAAGGATTAAGAGATAACTCTGTTGAACATAGTAAGGCAAAACGAATGCAACGTTTATTCATTCACGTAAGAAATCCCCTCAATCTTAGGCTTAAGTCCGTGATTGTAGGACAGAGATACAGTTAGTCAGTCAATCCCGCAGGAGAGACGTAACCGCCAGCACAGAGATACGGTTAGTCAGTCAATCTCGCAGGAGAGAGGAAGTAACCTACTGGGCATGACAGCACACGATCTGTTACTGGCTCGGTGGAACTGGAACTTGGACAGTCAGACACAGCAGCAGCCAGCAGCTTACGAACGTCGTCTCTTAACTTTATGTCTGGGTTGCCAGCTACCCTATTCTACGAAGAAATAGGTCCGTTATTTTTTGAGCAAAAAGAGACTCTCAAGCTGGTATATTTAAGCGAAACAGAAAACGCTAAATATATAGATGCGTTTGTGTCGTCAGAACACTACCATACAACGGTAAAAGATAAATCGGAAACTCCTGGAAGGCTGCAGGGAGTACGATTAATGTCCTTAAAATAATTAGACAAATAGACCTCCTCAGTGCCATCCGAAGAGGTAACTACAGCAAGCGTGTATGACTTGAACCAACCAGTAGTAAAATAACGCAAGGCAAAATATTTTATTATATCACAATAAAGTTTGTTCATACTTACCTGGCAGACATATATATAGCTGAATTCGGAAATACAGCTACATACATATCTGACAGGCAAGTTTCATGAACAAAACTTAGAGAATCGAAGCAGACAGCTCAAGCTTCTTATGTTATTGGACATAAGCGTTCATTGACGTAGTCTACAAGTCTATTTCTTGTACGAGTCTGCGAATGACGAATGAGAGCTCTTCCGAATCTAGTCAATAAGAGCTTATTCGCTTACGCAATATCAAGTTAAAGAGATGTTTGTCAATGAGAACTAACCCATTTACGGGACAAAGAGATATTTTGTCAATGAGGGGATACCCACTTACTTGACAAAACGAAAGTATATTGTCAATGGGGGAAAGTCACTGAATTGACAAAACGTAATCCAGTAAGTCGAGCATTTTATTTTTCCGATTCCCGTCTCAAACGAGAAAGGGGCAAGAATCCTGTTAAGAGACAGGGCTTACGGCAGGTAGAACAACGATGTTCAATTCGGCAGCGTAGTCCCGACTAGAAACTAACAATCTATCATCTGAAAAATTCTTTCAGATGGGCTAAAAAGCTTGCAAAATTATCCTGGGAAGAGGAAGAAACTCTCCAACCAGCTTCCTCTCCCGTATCACAACTAATGCCTGCTAAAGCTTAAAATTTATGGCAGTATGGCAAAGGTGCAAAGGAAGTCCTGTCTTGCGCTTTCCTGAAGAGCGCCTTCTTTGATGAATGCCTTTGCAAGAATTCTACTGAACGTCGCCGAGACGTCGAGCCTATACATAACCCGTAACTGCCTTATCGCAAAGTCTTGACTGCGGTAGAGAAAACGAGATCTTCCCTTGAGCTTTCCTTAACTCCATCCACCTTTGCGAAAAGCAATATAATATTGACAGAGACCTCGAATTCACGAAACCCGAGGTCTTGCTGGGTTTCAAAGACGAAGTTGTCTGTTCACTTTAAGCTTCCTCCGAAGCACTGCTTACTTCACATTCTTGAGGCTCAAATCTTAAACAAGAGCTTGAAGTTGAAGAGTTCAACAGAAACGTTCAGCCAGGAGACAAACCTGGTGTGCGCTGGCGCGCGCTCGGCGTCCATTTTCGCGAGGACGCTCCGGCGTCCTGGGCGCGCGCTCGGGTCGTCCACTGGCGAGGACGCTTCGGCGTCCACTGTCGCGCGCCTGGCGTCCATCCGAGCGTCCCGTTCAAGCCGAGCGTCAAAAGAAGCGTGCGGAAAAGCGTCACGCTCCTAACAGGCGTCAAAACAAGCGAGAGAAACTGCCTTCTTTTTCATATTTCTCGGTGAAAGACGTACACGTGATTCAGGCGACGTTCGCCTTCTTACTTCTCACTGAAACGCATAACGAGAGAGTGAGGGGACGTGAAGCGTCCTCTTCTATAAAGCTTCTCTTTAGAGGGCGCGAGTCCTTCGAGATTCGTGCACGTGCACGATCTTCCGCAGCCTGGGAAACGTCAACAGGTCCTACCGAAGGGACGCCAGATCGAAGTGGGTTCCCCGTAACCCTCCTTCGGCTTTCGACATGCCCTCTCCCTGGTCCTGGGAGTCCGACAGAGGTCCAGGCCTAGAGGCGTTATGGGGCGGATCTGACGTTCCCTCCTGACGAGAGAGAGGACATGAAGCGTCCTCTTCTCTAAAGCTTCTTACAGGGCGCGAGTCCTTCCGAGAGCTCCAACCCTTGCGCGGGGAGGACGCCTCGGAGGACGAGAAGCAATCCTTCAGGATTCGTGCACGTGCACGAACTTTGGCAGTCTGGGGATTTTCATCAGAAAACTGCCGAAGGCACGCCAGATCGGTGGGGGTTCCTCGTAACCCTCCTTTCGGCTTTCGACATGCCCTCTCCCTGTTGGTCCTGGGAGTCCGACAGAGGTCTAGACCTAGAGGCGTTATAAGGCCGATCTGACGCACCCTCCACTACACAAGGGGCACTGTCACTGCACTTAGCCACTTCACTATTGCTCTCTAAAGCAAGCACTTTCGATTCTAAGTTACGAATCGAAATGAGTATAATTAAAGAGAAAAGGGCAATAACCTCTACAGACACTGTTTTAGGGCCCGAAGGCAACATTACAGGGTTAGGAGTAACAATAACAGAAGTAGCACTCTTCACAACAATGGAGGAGAGCGATCACCTCTCGCAGACATATTCATAACCCGGTAGGCCATTACTATAGGGTTAGGCAAAATAAAGTCTACAGGAAGGTTATGCAGGTTCACTACCCTGACTTTTGTTTACTGATTAATTGCGTACATACGAATCATACTTTTTCCTTGCGGAATTAGACATGTTTACTGATTAACTGCGTACATACGAATGATACGTCTTCCTTACGGAATAGACAAGTCTCACACTCCTTACATGACAAATCTCAACAAAGAAGCAAGACCCAAACCCCTCGTGCATACCAAGTGCGGATCTACCGAAGCTTTCGGTAGCCACACCCTATCTTTGCAGACAACCCCCTCTGAAACTAGCCTAACTAGATTCAGATATCTTATGCAAAAATGAATCAAATTCAAATCAATTTAAGATAGCGTATGCCTAGCCACAAATCCAAGTAAATAAATCAAAAGACAATTAGGATACTTAGCGGCAATGAAGTTTCCAAAATCCTAAGACGGAGGTGGGTACTGAAAACAGGTGTTTCAGCACCGGCGACAGAAAAATTATGAATAGAAAATGGGAATGGTTCCTGATACCCGCCTCCCAGCGGCGGGAATGGGTACTAACCACCTGGCCGACCACTGCGTGTGTCGGAAGTTTTTTAAATTCTGTCGGACTTCAGAAAATACAGCTATATATATATCTGACAGGTAAGTTTCATGAACAAAACATATATTTTGGCTATACCTTATAATAGTATTAATTCATATAGCAATATTAGAATGCCTGTGACTTCTTTATACCTTTTTAATCATTACAGAACATTTTAATATGCTACAAATTCCCCTTAAGTTAATAGTAATTACTTTGTAGTGTAAAGTTTTGTAGTGTAAAGTGATGCCAAATGTTCTAACAATAGTATTGCCTAGGCTATCTGCACATTGCATCCAAAATCCAGAATTTTATGAGAGAATCATAAATGTGAAAAATGTAAGGTCAATCATTACAAAAAGTCAAATATTTCATAAGTATAAACAGTACATGCATAATATTGTGAAGCAATGATTATTTGGTTATCTATTGCTTTGAGGTAATCATTCTTTAATTCAGATTTTTCACAAATTGAGCATTCCTCGGTCACAATGGTGGCGGACTGGATTAGTGGAGGTTTGCCCATATGTACTGTATACAGGTACAGGCTCTGTACACATATGCAAGGTATAATTTGATGCTAAACTGTTGAATTTATGAGAATGTGTTTATAATTCATGTTATTTTTGTCTGACTTTTTAATCTTAGAAGATATTTAATAATTGTATTGAAGATCTAAGTAATCACAGAACAATCATAGCTCAAGACTTAATAAAGAAATTAAAAATATATCTCTTACAACACTTATGTTAGTGCTTTTTTCAAATTTCAGAGTTAAACCTTGACTGTTTAACATATGGAACATCTACAATGTCCAGGCCACTTACAGCCACAATTTAGCACAAATAATTGGTGTTTGTTTCCCTATCCAACAGAAAACTGAAAGTGTCTTACCAGTTAATAGCTGATGGCTTCTTATCCACACAGTAATTACCGCTGACACTCAGGACTTCCAAATCAGGAAAATACTTCTTAATTGCTGCAAGAGCCGCCTCCGTTCCCTAAGTTACCAAGAAAAAATATTCAATAATACTAATCTGATGTCCAAAATATTTTTTAAATTAATATTTCTTACAAATGATGTGACCCATACAAATGATGTGACCTAAAAGCTTATACAGTTAATACAACCACTTAGAGTATATCACATCTGCACTCTTATAAGAAAATATCACTAGTACAAAACTAACAACTTAAGTGTCAGTTACATATATTTTTTCATTAGTATTTATCAGCAAGTAATAAAGACTGTTAGTCATCTGCCAAAAATAAGGTAAAAGAAACTAAGATACACAGCACTAACTTTAGAAACCATGTTCATCCCCATTGCATCGCCCGTCTGAGCTACAAATCGAGTGTACAACAACCTTCCTGCAATAGCAACGCGCAGATCTTGAAGACGTGCAAATCGACTGGTAGAATCAAATGCTTCTTTGATGACTGTAAAATTGTCCTTGTTGCGAATCCACATATACACCTCACTGTGAAAAAAAGATTCATATTAAGAACCACTCTAAATTTATAACCTAATGTAGAATGTTTCTTTGAAAAGTTATCAAAAATTTTTTTTGAAAAGTTATCAAAATTTTTTATCTTACTAGAATGTTTATTTGAAAATCTATCAAAAATTTTTATATCGGGAAATAAGTTTTTTTCATACAAAACTTGTTAATTAAATATATGGCCATATTCATGTCCCAAATGTTCTCGGGTCCACAAATCTTGTTAGAAAGAACAAGATAGCTTTACTATGCACATGCCTTCTGAATCTTTAGGTATATATCTCAATCAATAACCATACTTCTGTAAACTTTAAAAAGCAGTGAAATTTGAGGGGCTGGCAGGAAGGCACTACTTTAATGAAAGTGTAATTTTAAAAATTTGTTTTGTGCTATAAAAGCATACAGTTGTTTCAGTTATCCCCAAAAGTAAGATCTAATAGAGTATTTGGGGACTATAAGGAGACAGGAACCATGTTGCTGGTAGCTTATAGGTTGGTTAATATACATATAGGTAGTCAATGTCTTACAGAATAGGAAAGAAAATACACAAGATGTATAATAAACCAATAAAAACTTAGAAGTCTACATCTTTGGACAATGCCAATATGAGGGATGAAGAAGAGTTATGATAAAAAGAAAGAAAATCCCTCAAATAAAATATAGAAAAGATAGACAACCATTCGTAAGTACCTACACATAAAGTACAATTTGTCACAAAGTTCTATTAAATCATTTGATAAACTGAGTCATTTCCATATTTTATTAAACTATTTCAAAATGATGTATGTTTTTTACTCTAAAATGTCTATTGGTCTTACACTGTACATCAAATAGCAATGGTTTTTTTCAACAGGTGAGTGTTGAAAGTATGATGACAGTCTTTACAAATTTGATGTCTTCATTGTGGTTGGTTAGATATCAGCTGGTTCTGTGAGGTGAAGGGAGCCACCTTATAAAACAGGAATAACTGCTTCCTTTTCATCCTTTGCAATTAATCAAAAATGGAAATGAAGTAAACGACATCCTTTCCTTCATTTAGAGAGCTGGATGACTGCTCCTCCTTAGTTGATGGCCCACGGAGAGAAGAACGTAGTCCATAGATGAATTGCTCCTCTTCAATGAAATCTTGCAGCCAACTGTTGCTCCTCAAAACTGGAAGTTTGTGACACTACTACATTAAGAGGGATGGTCAGTCACTGTCCCATCCCAATCACTCAAGGCTAGAGGAGGTTAATTTAGGATGGTGGTGTTCATGGGTTTGGTGTCTAGTCAGGATGTAAACTCCTAAGAAGACTTAGAAGAAGCACTAGTCTTCAATAATCTCTTGATGGCTTAGGGATGAGGCTCAACATGGCAGTTGGGTGGTGTGGGAAACTCAGGAGATTGCTATCACCACCCACTAAGATCAGGGAATGGAATAACTTTAAGGGGAATACACCCAAATGACTTCTCATTAATTTAAAAAAATTCTTGAGACATTATACAATATGGGCTCATGTATCATTATGATAACTTTACAAAACAAAATAATAACAGACATCCATGTTTTTCTACCTTGATTTCTAATTTCCTACCATCAGGGATGCAAGTACCAGATGACTTTGTTACTTAAACAATTATTTATATGAAAGATATGCATAAACACTATAAATTTTTAATAGTCTAGAATCTTTTGCCAATGTAATTCATGTTCAAGTGGTTAAATTTACTTAAATAAGTCATACAACAATAAAGTATTTGGCGTTTTCTAAAACTCCTATTGCACAGTTGTCAAGGATACTTTTCCTTAGAGACTTTGGTCATAATTCACTCACTTTTTTGTAATAACAGAAAAAATAATATATATAAATTCATTCAGGGACCACTCTTTACACATTCCTCCCTCACATGACAATGGAAAAACAAATTCCTTAACTAAAGGTTTTTAGTGATTGGTAGAAATAACAATAGACTGATTTCGATATAGAGGTAATCCATGATTCATTATACAACAAAGCAAACCGTACAAGAAACTGAGAACAGCAATGATGAAAACAGGACCGGAAAGCAAGAAAGTAACACATTATCAATAGCTCAGGGTATGACATCAAGTACATTATCTACTTCCTTAGATGGTAAGTGTCTAAAATTCATTGTCAATGGCACTTTTTATTCAAGCAATGCTAATGAAAGTTACATAAATATGAGTAGATAAAGAATACAATGAAAAAATATATGATCAAATCTATACTACAAGACATTGTACTTATATGAGTTAAAAAGAAATATTTGTCTGGCAGATAATGATACCGGACAAGACTGTAGACATGAAGAAGCAAACTGGTTAGTGAAGTTATCTGAAACAGCAGCAATAAAGAATGAAAAAGAAGTTCTCAAAGCAAGGCCATGAAGAAAAAGAGTAAAAACCCAGGAAAGTACAGATCAAGTAGAAAAACTTATAAATTCAGAAAATTATCACTAAACTTATAAGCAGTAAGCACAAACATGGTGTTTCACTACAGATGAGCTTCAGTTCCTATAAAAACCTCAATGGGTTACAGTGAACACTGGTATATAAGGATCCTCTGTGAAAAGAACACCTGTCAACTGCCTTGCATGTTCACAAAAAGTGATGTTACTGATTGAGACTACAATACCCTCTGTCTGACAGGCAAAAGAATGGTGAATAAGAGATCCTCCAGTACGTATACTTAGGCAAATATATACTATTCTGCATTCAAACATATTTGAACCTTTTAAGAAATACATGCTAGTATTTACAGCATATTGAAAAATTATTTGATGCTTAGAAAAGCAAAACAAAATTTCACCTAATTTGAAAAAGGACTGTAATACTTACGTTGCTCTAGCTGCATTAGGAAGTCTGACGCTCGGTGCTCTTGTCATACCATCCCGAATGACTTCACTCTTGGCGCCATTAACTAAAGCTCGGCATCCTCTGTTTGTTGATGCTACAAGACAACCCTCTGTTGTTGCCATTGGTACCATGTACTTCTTGCCATTAACATTCAAAGGACCTACAACTCCCACAGGCACAGGGACATAGCCAATAACATTTTCACAACACACACCCATGACCTGTTTTCAGGGGAGAAGTTAGATTTTATGAAAATACTGTGAACAGTATACTACAGTATATAAAAGGGACTTTTGATAAGAATTTAAAACATAAAATTGAAACCAAATAGTAAATAATAAAATGAATTGCACTCTTAATGGTATAAAACCATAACATATATATGTAATATTTTTTCAATAGTTAACTATAAAAGACTGTAATTTGAACAGCAGCCAATATTGAAGGAAAGCTTACTTTTGTGTAATCATAATGATCATAGGGCAATGTATCCATTGAACTCTTGGTTGTTGTGTGAGGAGCAACTACTCTCCTACGAATGTCGACTGCTCTTAATGGATCTCCCAAAACTGTTTCAAGTTTGTACCCAGGTACATGCTTCTTCTCTACTAACTGAACAATTTCTTGATTTGTTAAAGATTTGACGCCAGCCTGTTTTGGGTAAAATGTACCAATCAGTTGCAAATAAAGAATAAATACATATTCTTAAATACTGTAATTTACTAAACAACTACATATTCAACACTAGTATGACATGGTGTTTTAAAGCAAAATTACAATAATTATGTATTAAGCCAATACAAAGCACTAGCATATATTCCTCAGAGTAAATTAGAACATACGTATTAAAGTTTTTGGACTATCATTGTGAATTTTCAAGATCATGCAGTATTTCTAAAAGTAAAATACTACTATTTTGTGAAGATGACTGAAATATCTATGAAGATACAATATAAAAAAAAAATGTGTACCTCAGAATTCATAATGCTAACACATTCATCTAGTGGTCTTGGAGGAGACATGGGTTTCTCCTCTTTTTGATCTTCCATGGCAGGGTAAACTGCTTCTGTCTGAGTACTAATATCTTCTTTTTTTAGGGATGATGCAAGAGATTCGTCGCAAGTTGAGTTGAAACTGACAGTACGGCTTCTTGTGCAATGGCGGAGTATTCCTCCTGAGTTCAACCCTGTTTAAATGCAATGATATACAAATTACATAATTATCTTTTATTCAGCATCGTTTTCAAATTAATAGTAAATTCTTTTTCACAGCCTTATCACTTATCCACCACTTGTGTACACTACAGATTCGGATGAGGTAAAAATTGAGTAGGATTACTCATGTCGGGTCTTAATTTGTCAATCTTGGAGTGACAAACACAAATAACAACTTCAGTTTATATTTACGTTTTGTGCCATGACCAAATGGTGATGATATTTTCAAAACAAAGTACAAAATGTGAAAAATGTTTCCATTTCCAGGAGCTCTAATGCATGAGGGGTGTATCCTTCAAGATAGACGTGGATTTGCTCCAGACTTCTTAATTCAAGAAAAAAAAAAAAAAAAAAAAAACTCAGTTCTGGAGCTTCTAGTCAACAGTAATAATGCTGCTTGGTCACTGGCCTTCAAACAACAGTGATTTTGGGAAAGTGACAATTCCCTCTTTTGATTCTGATGCTTATGATAACCCTTCATTGCTTTAAATATGTATACCATAAATGATTCACTGGAACTAAAAATAAAACACATAGAAATCAGATCTGCATCAACTGAGAGATTCTTCCGCTAAAACATATCTTAGAACTACTGATGACCTTTGACACAAGAATTAAGTAAATAAATGGTGTAATAAAGAAAACTGAAAATAAAGACAAGATTTTTTTTTCATTTATGGTAATGTTAACAGCTTTATTTAGTTTGTCGCTATGGAAACAATAATTAATACCCCAAACACAACATTTACATCTGGATTACTCAGAGCAGTTCAGATAGAAACTTGGTTATTCTTTTAATAATGAAGAAAAAAAATAACAGTACAAAGAGCCTTACTGAACCACAGCAAACCATCTGAGAGAGAGAGAGAGAGAGAGAGAGAGAGAGAGAGAGAGAGAGAGAGAGAGAGAGAGAGAGAGAGAGAGAGAGAGAGAGAGAGAGAGAGAGAAAAACTTCATTTGTAATGGAGAAAAAATTTGTAATATTTAATTAAAATGTACATATTTATGTTCCTATTTATAAATTGATGACAACGTTGAGAACCAAATTAATATGATTAATAGAACAAACAAGCAAAAGTAAAAATATTGATGACTATGGAAAACTTTTGCCTATCAAACCATTTCCCTGGTTGAAAGTACAAGTTAAAATTGAAAGCATAATAAAACTAAGAACAAACCTAAATAAATTTGAGATTGTGACCCTACCTTTACCACTCAATGATGGGGACTGAGTATCATCCTGAGAAGTTAACAGACTATCATGGATGAGATGCTCTTCTAAATGTCCCTGGGACTCAAACAGCACATACTTGATGATCAAGGCTACCAATAACACCATAAACACAACATGGTCTAGTCCTGCATTAAGCAACCTGGATAAAAAAAAAGACAATACATATTATGACTCGATAGAAACAATAAAAAAAATATTTTTACTTAAATCATGCTTAATATGCTGCCTGTAGCTAAATAATGCAATGGTAACTTATTTACAAGCACTTGAAATAACCGAATATCCTTTGCTAGTACAGTATTCTCTACAATGTATAAATCAATCTTGATGAGGCATATTTTACTCTTTCTCTGACAATTCTGCTTGCTGTTAGGAGTACTAATATGTTTTAAATAATATAATCTTAATTGCTCAACACAATAATATATACAAAGGCTATTCCTGTCATTAAATAGGTACTGTACTATCCTTTTCAATGAAAACCTAATCACTCTACAGGATTTTGACAAAAGGCTCTAATGCCTACAATAAAGTCATAATCATGAAGAGCCATTATACAGTATAAATATAGGAAAATCAGGAAGGATGTCTTAATATGTACTCAAAAATACACGCCTTCAGCAGAACAATAATTTTGCTGACCAAAACATCTATTGTCATACAGACTGATCAAACTTTGGTTGCATCTAGAGTTATTCATCAAAAAGGCTACTACTTTACTTTTGTTTACCTAGGAACAATAAACTCATCAAGGTTCTCCTCTCAACTCTATTCCAAATCATAAACAAATAACTAATAAGTAGTTTCGTAGCAAATATCCAAAGAAACAGTTCATAAGAAAATGAAAACTACAAGATAAAAAAATATGCCATGAAGGATACTACGTAATTATTTTAAGACAGAGATGTACTTTAATATATCTTGGCATACATAAGATAAAAAAATAGTCACTTTACCACAACTACAGAATTCCTACATATAACAGCAGTAAGTATATGAGAGTGATTTCATTATTACATTGTACAATCAACTACACCAAATCCAGCCACAGTTTACTGATTGCACATAAAACATACTTACAGGGTTGAGATTTTATTGACACTCAAAACATTCACGTATGTCTTCCTGGCACTAACTGAGACTTACACTGAGACAAATTTCTAGTCAATGCCACTTATATACACACTCTTAGGCTCTGACAATAGGCTCCCATGCTATTTTCATGATAAATAACAATGTATCCCATATTATCTTTCGCTAAAAATATACCTGTATGGGTTAAGTAACAAAAGATAATAAAGCACTACCATTAAACAATAGAAACCATGCTGCTTTGTGCCCACATGAGTAACTTACTAACCAACTAACTTACTAACCAACCGACTCTACCTATGATGCATCATGACTTTATTTTCAAAATTACGTAAGTAATTCTAGTAACCTTTGAGGTGAGCATAAATCCATTAACTATAAAGTCTTGGTATGCTATACCAATATGACTTAACTTGCAACCAAATTTTTACCTGTGTCAAGACTAGTGTATATCTTTTATATAACATACTTTGTTGTCATCAAGAATATTTCTGCATCTATTTTTTTGAAAAGGGTGGAGGGAAGATTTTCTCAATCTAAAGGGAAACTGTTATCTTCACTGTTCTTTGTTTCTATAGCTTATGTAAAGTTTTATATAATCATAAGAATCATGAAAAGTTCAGATACTATATTGGCTAAACACATACGTACAGTACCATATACGTACTACAGTATGACACAACAACAAAAAAAATATTGAATTTACAGTTTTTTTTAATTAGGAGCTTAACACCTCAGTTTGTCAAACCTACAACAATTATCATAAAAAAAAAAAATAAAAAACTCATATCACACATACCGTACAATAACATGTGGATCAGTGGAAGAATTAAAAGCTGCTGCTGAATCAGATAGAGTCATTGTGTTAACTGACAGTGACAAAGACCATCGAGTAATGCCATGTACAAGTAGCAGCCCCGCAGACATGATAACCTAACAAATATCAAATAGATTGAAAGAGACATAGTATTAAATAATGCACACCAATAACCAACCAAAATTTTTTAAAATTCTAATATCTATAACTATGAGCTAGGTACAGAAATCAACACCAGAAAAACAAGAAAGGTAAGGTTATTAAAAGTATTAATATTTATTATATATAAATAAATTATTCACCTTGTTTAACAAGGAATAAACCAGTAATGATCAAATAAATGTAATTACAATGTGTATATTAACATATCATACATTAATTCAATTAGTAAATTCCTTATCTTATACGTACAATCAATCTAGATTTTTACCTTGACTCTTTGAACAACAGGATTGGGCCTCTCCTCTTCAACCATGGCACGAGCAAGTGTTGCCATCTGCCATGGAGGTTGGCCTGAAGAACATCTATTAGAGAGCTGAAGGACAAAAATGATATTGTTATGTTACAATAAAGTTTCATACATACTTACCTGGCAGATATATACAATTAAAGGCCCACCCAGCCTCCCCGCAGGAGACAGGTGGAAGAGAGAAAATATGATAGAAAACAGGGATGGTTCCTAGTCCTGCCGCCCAGGGCAGGCCGGTAGATCACCTGACCTACCTGTAGCGAGTGGCGCGAAATTTGAATTTCTGTCGGGGACAACGGAGTCTTAGCTATGTATATATCTGCCAGGTAAGTATGTATGAAACTTTATTGTAACATAACAATATCATTTTCATACAATCAACTTACCTGTCAGATATACGTATACATAGCTGATTGGCACCCTTCGGTGGAGGGTAAGAGACAGCTACTATATGGAATAGACAGGTAAACAACATATGTTGTAGGTATAAATAAAACCTTGGTTCCTACCTGATAGGTGGTAGACTTCATGGGTGTTTGCCCAGTAGTCTGCATCACCTCAAGAAACTTTAGCGAGATATATGATCTATGGCCAAGAGTTCTTGTGGGTCTGCCGATGGGGTCTTATCCGCTTACTCGGCAGAGCCTGAAAGGACTTTGTCAATGGGTGCTGATCCACTTATATGACAATACACCTTATGAAGGAGCACACAACCAATCCCGACCACCTGATCCTAACCATATGTTAGAACTAAGGATTGTTCCGAGTTATCCCCGAACTCTTCACAACAACCGTAACTCAAAAACCACTACGCACACATACATAATTTTCTAAAAAAAATTATACTTATCTAATTAGATATGACAAGATTCTCTTACTGAACAACATAGACGGCCGCCCGTGCTAAACCAAGTCCTCCATTGTTCGAAGAGACTCCAGACCATATCTAAAAAGAAGAAAAGTATATACTTTTAAGGATTGGTGTCGGCTCCCGTACCCAGAATCGTATCCGCCGATACGAAAGGACCAGAGAAAAAACACTTCTCATATGTCACAAACGAACGTCTTTCAAGTAATGAGATGCAAATACTGAGTTGCATCTCCAAATGTCGTATCTATGATGTTTTTAAGCGACATATTCTTATGAAACGAGAGAGACGTCGCTACTGCTCTCACTTCATGAGCTTTAACTTTCAACAGTCGCAACTGTTCGTCAGAACAGACCTATGCGCGTCTGTAATGACGTTCCTCACAAAGAATGCCAGAGCATTCTTGGACATCAGTCTTGTGGGGTCTTTTACCGCGCACCAAAGACCTTGTCTAGAGCCTCCCATCTGATGCTTTCTCTGAATGTAGAACTTTAGAGCTCTTACAGGGCATAGAGATCTTTCTGCTTCTCTTCCTACGAGACTCGATATGCCTTTGACTTCGAATGACTTAGGCCAGAGATTCGAGGGATTCTCATTCTTAGCTAAAAACAGGGTCTTAAACGAGCAAATAGCCGAGTCTCCCTTGAAACCTACTTTATCCTGCAGAGCATGTAATTCACTAACTCTCTTTGCCGTAGCTAAAGATAATAGGAATAGGCATTTTCTGGTGATGTCTCGAAACGAAGCCCGATGAGGAGGTTCGAATCTTTCAGATGAAAGAAACTTGAGAACCACGTCTAGGTTCCAGTTCGGAGGGACCGGTTCCTTCGACTTTGAAGTCTCAAAGGACCTTATGAGATCGTGGAGATCTTTATTATCTGCCAGATCTAATCCTCTATTCCTGAAGACTGCCGAGAGCATACTTCTGTATCCCTTTATTGTGGATACAGCTAGATGAGATTGCTCTCTCAGGAATAGAAGGAAATCAGCAATTTCCGCTATAGAGGTAGTGGAGGAGGACAACTTCTTAGTTCTACACCACCTTCTAAAAACCTCCCACTTCGACTGATATACTTTCGTAGTGGAGGTTCTGCGTGCTCTCGCGATCGCGCTTGCAACTTCGCGAGAAAAACCCTCTCGCTCTGACGAGTCTTTCGATAGTCGAAAGGCAGTCAGAGCGAGAGCGGGGAGGTTTTGATGATACCTCTTGAAGTGTGGCTGTCTGAGAAGATCCATCCTTCTTGGTAGGGATCTGGGAAAGTCTACGATCCACTCTACCACCTCCGTGTACCACCTCCGTGAACCAATCTTGGGCCGGCCAAAAGGGGGCTATCAATGTCATCCTCGTCTCCTTTGACGCCACAAACTTTTTATTACTAGTCCCAGGATTTTGAATGGAGGAAAAGCATAGACGTCTACGCGAGACCAATCTAGCAGGAAGGCGTCTACCATAAGAGCTCTTGGGTCTTCCACGACCGAGCAAAAGACTGCCAGCCTTTTGGAGATGAATGTGGCGAAGAGATCCACATGAGGTGTCCCCCACAGCGACCAGAGATCTTGACACTCCTCGTGTAGGGTCCACTCTGTATGAAGGACCTGGTTCCTCCTGCTGAGTCTGTCCGCCCTCACATTCTTTACTCCCTGAACGAACCTTGTCAGAAGGGAGATGTTCCTGTGAGACGTCCAAAGCAAAAGGTCTCTCGTCAGCTCGTAAAGGAACGAGGAGTGAGTCCCTCCTTGTTTTCGAATGTAGGCAAGTGCGGTGGTGTTGTCCACGTTTACTTGCACTACTTTGTTCGACACCAGAGGTTCTAGACTCTTCAAAGCCAGATGCACGGCGAAGAGCTCTTTGCAGTTTATGTGCCAAGACACCTGCGCTGGTTCCCAGGTGCCTGACACCTCCTTCGAGCCTAATGTTGCTCCCCAACCTTTCTCCGATGCGTCGGAGTACAACACTAGGTCTGGGTTCTGGGTTTTTAGAGAGATCCCTTTGTTCTCTTTCAGAGGGCGCAACCACCATTCCAGGTGCGGTCCTATCCCTCCACTGGAATGGGAAAGGCGTCCGAAAGTTGTCCAGTTTTCCAACTCCAAGACTTCTTGAGGAAGAATTGAAGCGGACGTAAATGAAGTCTTCCTAGCGGAAGAACTGTTCGAGAGGAAAGGAAAGGGTCCCTAGAAGGCTCAACCATTCCCCTCGCCGGACGTCTGTTCCTTCCTTAAGAAGAGAGAGACTATCTGCAAACCTTTTGCGATTCTCTCTTGCGAAGGAAATACTCGAAAACCCCGAGAATCCATCTGAATCCCCAGATAGACTAAGTTCTGTCTGGGGGTCAGCTGCGACTTCTCGAGGTTCACGAGCAAATCCAACGCTTTGATCAGATCTAAAGTTAACGTCAGGTCCTCCCAAGCACTGTCTCTCTGATCTGGCCCTGATGAGTCAGTCGTCCAGATACAGAGAGATATTTACTCCTTTGAGGTGAAGAAACCTCGCCACATTTTTCATCAGGCTTGTGAAGACCTGAGGAGCTGTGGACAGGCCGAAACACAAGGCTCTGAACTGAAAGATCCTTCCCCCCGTCATGAAACGGAGGTACTTCTTCGATGAAGGGTGGATCGGGACGTGAAAATAGGCGTCCTGGAGATCTAGAGACACCATCCAATCTCCTTGTCGCAATGACGCAAGGACTGAGGCAGAAGTCTCCATCGAGAACTTCTCCTTCCGAACAAATTTGTTCAGAGCGCTGACGTCTAGTATGGTCTCCAGCCTCCCGAGGCCTTCGCAACCAGAAAAAGGCGATTGTAAAACCCCGGGAGTTTTAATCCAGCACTAGTTTCTATCGCTCTCTTGTCCCACATTTGTTCCACCATCGATCGAAGAGTATCCCTCAGCACAGGATCCTTGTACTTGGCTGTTAGTTCCCGTGGTGTTGACGTTAGGGGAGGAGTGTTCAGGAAAGGGATACGATATCCCTTCCTTATTACAGACAACGATGACGCGTCTGGTTTATAAGTGTCCAGGCCTCCACAAATCCCAGGAGCCTGGCACCTACTGGTGCTTGGAGGAGAGAGCATCACTTTCCCTTTTTAAAGGGACGAAAGGCAGACCTACCTCTCTTCTCAGGAGCCTTCCTTCTTGCGGGAGGTCTGGAGGTAGGGCCACCTCGAAAGGGCTGAACCGATGTACTCGGTCCTTTCTTGTCAGGTGTAGAAGCAGGCTTCTTCTTCCTTGCTGATGCGTCAGAAGGTCCTGAGTCGCCTTCTCAGTTAATGAACGAGAAATGTCCTTCACCAACTGAAAAGGGAACAAAAAGTCAGACAAAGGCGAATACAGCAGCGCTGCCCTCTGAGCGTGGGAGACTGCCTTGGTTAAAAAGGCACTATATACCGTCCTCTTTTTTAGAAGACCTGCTCCAAACAAAGAGGAGATCTCAAACGAGCCTTCCTGAACCGCTTTGTCTATACAAGACAAAATGCACAAAAGGACTTCTGGTTCGAGTCCTTCAGAATCATGGGCTTTCTTGGACATCACCCCAAGGGACCAATCTAAGAAGTTGAAAACTTCCAATACATGAAAGAGTCCCTTGAGGAGATGGTCCAGTTCAGAAATGCCCCAAGTAATACGTGCCGAGTTCAGACCTTGTCTACGGTGTAAGCGTCAACTAAGGTCGAAAAGTCCGCTTCTGACGTAGACGGAAGAGCAATACCCATATTCTCTCCCGTCTGATACCAAATGCCTCTTTTACCAGCTAGTCTCGCTGGAGGCATGCAGAAGACCGTTCTGACTAACTCCTTCTTAGACTTCATCCAAGAGTCTAAGGACTGAAGAGCCCTCTTCATCGAAATGGCGGGCTTCATTCTGAGAAAAGACGAAGACTTCTTCGTCTTAGCACTCGAAAAAAGAGAGCGCGGAGAAGGAGGAGCGGCAGGAGTCAAGTCGTCTCCATACTCCTCTAGAAGCAAGGCAGTCAAAACTTTATAGTTCGACAGTCCTTCTCTTCCTTGATATTCTTCCTCCGAGTCTACTTCTAGCTCGGGATCTAATTGAGTCTCCGCTGCCAACTCCGTACGTCCTTCCTCTGGAGGAGACAAACTCCTAATAGGAGAGGGGCTAAGGGAATGATATTCCTTCCTCTTCCCCGCTTTAATAGTCCTGGAAGGCGCCAAAAGCTCAGGCTTCTCTCCATAAATGGATGACGCTTCCCGCTTGGATGACGCTTCTCGTCTGCCAAGCGTCCTGGCTGACGCCTCCCGCTTACGTGGCTGCTGACGTCCGATGATGCCTCGCGCCTGGAAGACGCTCCGCTCTCAAAAGGCGTCCTAACTGGCGCCAAAATATTGGTTGGAGCCTCGCGTCTACAATCAGCTTTCAAAGACGCTTCATGCCTAAAAGACGTCTCACGTCTCTCTGGCGTTACGTGTCTTCCGTAAGCTCCCGATCTCGAACCCGAAGCTTCTGCGATATGTTTAGAAGTTTCACGTTTGCATGACGCCTCTCGCTTAGCAGGGGAGAGAGGACGAGACTTCTTGATTGGAAGCGCAACGTCCTTCCTACGAGGCGCTAACACTCCCACCAAAGAGGCCAGTTGTTCTTGTACGCCATGATAATCTTCCTTGAAGCTTCTCCACGTCAACTGCATGATGCCTTTCGTCATCAATCGGGGAGAAGTAGGAAAGGGTTCTTCTGCGTCCTCGTCGGGTGACGCTGACGCCACCTTCGCCTTCTTAATAGAAGAGGGAGCGTCATCTGAGAAACGCTCTGAGTTCTTTCAAATGCCGTTTCAGAGGCCTCGATAAATCCGACTCCTTCCACCCTCGTTTAGGTGAGGGAGAGGGAGAGGATGAGAAACACTCACGAAGGACGCTTTTTCTAAAGCGCCCTTGAGCAGCCTGCCACGAAACAGAGCTTGCTGAAGGGACGTCTGACCGTTGGGGATTCCCCACGACCTCCTTAAGGCTTTCGACTTTCCTTCTCCTCTGGGCATGGGAGCTTGGAAGAGGTCTAGGCCTGGGAGCGTCGCAGGGACGATCAAACGCCCCCTCCACAAACACTGGGAGAACTCACTTCACTGTAATGCTCACTTTCACTAGCCTTACCTTGTAAGTCCGCCATTTTGGACTTCATGTCTCGAATAGTAGCTTTCAGATCGGCGATTTCCGAGGCAGATTCCGAAAGTAAACTTTGTGAATTAGACACATAGGGAGAATCTAAATCATTAGGATTAGAAAAAGTATCAATAAAAGGCTCAATAGGCCTTGAACTCACACCTTTCAGACGTCTAACCCTATCCCTCTCTAACTTCTTCAAATAAGAAGTTAAAGTCTTCCATTCTTCTGCATTTAATCCCTCGCATTCATGACAAGTATTAGTAGCAGAACACTGAAACCCCCTACATTTACGACATACAGTGTGAGGATCAACCGAAGCTTTCGGTATCCTCACCCTGCAGCCTACATTCACACACATTCTCACACTCACATTTGAATCAGACATACTGAGAAAAATCCAAAAAGCAAGTCCAAAAACAGTCCACAGTAGCGAATGCCAAAAACACGATCCAGATACGTCACCAAAAAGCCGATAAACGATGATCAAAGGATGAAATAAGAATCTAAGTCAGGAGGTAATAGCAACAATGTTGATACCACCGGCGACAGAGAAAATATGATAGAAAACGGGGATGGTTCCTAGTCCTGCCGCCCAGGGCAGGCCGGTAGATCACCTGACCTACCTGTAGCGAGTGGCGCGAAATTTGAATTTCTGTCGGGGACGACGGAGTCTTAGCTATGTATATATCTGACAGGTAAGTTGATTGTATGAAACCATAATTTTACTAATCCTGCTGAATATGCACTATATGAATATGAGGCAAAAACTTATATTCCTGAAACTTACATTGTTACTCGGCTACAACAACACTCATTTACCCAAATAAATACATCAAATCGAAATAAATGTAACACCTATGAATTATATATACAGCTATCCCCATGTCCACAACTTCTATTAAATGAATGTTCTTCCTCTTTTGATCAAGTATTCAAACCGACCCAGTCTTTGTGAATTCTGTCTATTTTATAACCACTGAACAAATATCTCTGCTACTTCTACATCTGTAATATATGGATCCCATGGCACTTCAATAATATAATTCAACATTCTGAAGTCATGCATCTTCAAAACACCCTTCTCTTTTCAGTGTAAATGCCTTTCTCTGTTGCATAAAGAAGTAGTAGGTTTCAAGCACAGCGTAAATTTTAGTTTGTTCTACTAAAAAAAGATTTTTGCTTAGAAGTCCAACATTCTCTTTAGAAGTCCAACATCCTCTTATCATTTTAGGCTACTAGTATTCTGTTTTCTTACTTCTTTTCATAAATAGCCTCACAAACAAGTTGGAAAATAAACTAAACATTCTACATGAAATGTCAGTTTTTCAAAAGTAATATAAACCACCTCTTCAATTTCACCACCACTAGCTCTTACACATGCCAAAACTGAAATTCCCTCTTTCACTGAAAGGTTACACCTTATAGCAAATACATACCTTAAGTAACAATTATTTGATTACATAAAATTTTTCAAGATAACAATGTACAATTCAATTACAGTACATAGTGACGTGAACAAACTGAATTTCATTAACATATTTTTGTACAAGCATCCCTTTTATAACTTTATCTTTAAAAACAAGAGTACTTCCATGCTACCTATATACAAATGATAAAATTAAAGTACTGTGATGCAGAAGTACACTTTAGTGATTAAAATAGTACAGTGCTTATGAACTGGTAACAATCAAAGATCTGTACATACTGGATAAAAACTGCTTTACTTTTAAGCTGGAAAGAAATGCATGGAATGAAACAACAGAAGCAAGAAATACAAACCTCAAGAACGAGTGACAGGCAAGCTGGGAAGAAGGTCATGAAGACAATGTAATTTACAACAATGGAAAGACAAGCAAATGCACACATTTGCTCCAAACGACTCACACCTGCAAAATCAAGGATACTACTATTACTATGTATTACCACACTAACAAGAAAAAAAATACAAACAAGTACTCATGAATAAAATATAAGGATTGCTGCAATTTAGTTATGTACAATAATACGTATATGCACCTCATCCTGTACTGATTATTTTTATGAAAGTAAATTGGATCATCAATTTAAAGTACGTACATACGTACTATACACTTAAAGCTGTCTGCATGCAAATAGCAAAAACAAAATAATAGAGGCTTTGTATAAGGCATCTAGAAAATTTCCAATATCAAAGATGAAATTCAAGTTTGCCATAAAAACAGCCATATTAATCTTGTATCAAAAACTGTAATTTGTTCAATGATAAATTATCAAGACTGAAAGTTTAATCCCCATTAAATGAAGACTTACAACCAACTGAGCCTAAATGAGTACATTACAATGTTACAGTGTTCCCTATTTAGCCTAGGCACAGCTTGTGTTTCAGTGCATTTTGCTTACCTGACAGTGTACCAGCCCCTATGACTAGAGCTTCGACAATTGTGTCGAGAGTAAGGGAAGGACCCAAACGAGCCATACCACAAGCAATGTTGGTGTGAACTTCCGTCTGGCTTGACGATGTCAAAGCAAACTGTGCCAGCAAGCTTGCTTTACTTAGGTCAACCAGCAACAGGAAGAAGAAAAGAGCATCCCTGGAAAAGCCAAATTTGTGTTAATTCTACATATGAAAAAAGCTTAAAAATAACAGCCAATACAATTATTTTTGGATGAGATCATATGTAAATGATGAAAACTTTGTAATGAAGTCAACATAAAACATCAATCAAAACCACATCTCTTGAAGCATTACTTCTGCAACATTGACTAAATCTTAAAATGTCCAATTAGTATCAAAATCCTAATTAAAAGCAAGTATTATCACTGAAATAAACATTCAAATCAGTACTGCACTTACTTCAAATCAGAAACATCACTGTCCAGCAGTTTGATCACAGAGCAGCTAAAAACAAAGCTGGAAAACACTGCAAATAATCCAGCAATACCTGTAACATATAAGAAATTGCACACAGCTGCATTTGGAAACAGAAAAGAGAACAGTAACTGAATAAACAGTATATGATGTAGGTACAAAAGTAAAGCACTAGAGCTAATATTTTCTGTCTGATCTAAGGTACTTGGGAAAGGTATTGAACAGCTGATATATGGCAACAATTAAAACCTTTCAGTTATTTCAATTCAGAATAAAGTTATTCCTATTTCAAACAGGTAATCATTTGTAGTAACAGGTAAGAGAATGAAAATTAAAAAAAAAAAACCTTACCTAAAATATACTTGGAACCAATTTTATGGAGTTTTCTAAATTGATGATAGGTATAAAGAAGCGCTGAGCAACGTATAATAGTCATTACGACCACGTCTAGTCCTTGGTATTCCTAAAAAAAAAGGAAAAAAAAAAAGTAATTTAATGTCAACTTGAATTTTAAAAATGCATAACGCAGTTTTTCTTAAGTGCTGGATCTTAAATACCAATTAATATTCATGCTTTTATTATGCAAGTCTTTAGCTTACATACGAATTTTTTGTGAATATTATAAATACATGATTTTTGATGTCCTGAACACGTTTTTGGGAATACATAACAAAGAGAAATTCCATAATTTGAGGAAGAATAAGAAACAAAGCACTCCTAATCATCAAAGTTACCTACAGGCTTAGAAGAACTTAGCATTTGCTGGTCCAAGATGAGCTTACTCTAATAACATCAAAAGAGCAAATGTGTTACTATATGATAGCCTGGTCCTATCCCCTTGAAACTTATGATTGGGTAACATCAATCTATCACTATGCAGTCATTGTAGCTTATGTTGAAGCTTTTCAAGATGTTTTGATTAAGCTAAGAACAAGGCATGGACTTGATCATCTGCAGATATCAGTGACTATT
The DNA here is from genome assembly GCF_015104395.2 of Macrobrachium nipponense. Lineage (NCBI taxonomy): Eukaryota > Metazoa > Arthropoda > Malacostraca > Decapoda > Palaemonidae > Macrobrachium > Macrobrachium nipponense. The sequence goes on from NC_061110.1 coordinate 108,214,612, forward strand.
TTAAAGTGTGTATTTGATTATTTAAAGATTTCAGCATCTCAAATAAAGAGCCGACTTGACTATTCCAAGATTTCAGCAACTTGCACAAAGAATGGACTTGGTTATCTGAGCAGTTAGGCGACTCTTATAAGAAGTTTCATCATTCAAAAACTTAGTTTTTTAACCATTTTATATTTTGATAATGTATAGTTACATGTTTAAATTTTCAACAACTGAAATTCTGATGATGAATATGTATTTACTTCATTTATAAAAAAAAAATAGAATTTCATCTGTGAAAAAAAAAAATTATTTATACATATCACATCATCTGTATGATGAATACAGCTTGTGCAAATAGATAAGTACTCTGTTAAAAAGTAGTGGAATTAACTACAAGATTTCGGTGAATCAAACAGTCCAAGCAGTGGACTTGACTACTACAGAAGAATTCAGTGACTCCATTAAGGAGTGGAGTTCAATGATCACAGATTTCAAGAAACAACCCAGGTTAAGTTTAACAAATGTGGAATAAACTCCTGTGGGTTTATTATTTCCTCCAAGCATTGTTCTTCCAGTCTTCATTTACAGCTTAGGAAATTAACAACCCTATCACACTTCCCATAAAAAGAACTGTATGTGATGTACAATCAAACAAAGATAAAATAAATGATACAACCTGAAAAAAAATAAACACATAAGGAGACATTGCAAAACAAGCTGGGTCAATCAACCCACTAAGTGTCAGGAGTACTAAGTGATGACAACGTCCAATGAGCTGCTCAGAATTCACTTGCTTAAATTGCAAATATCTCCACATAAAAGTCTTTAGTCCATTAAATTGCTAAAATAAGAACTAACTTTCCATTCAGCTACTTAATCAGTAAAAATGAAATAACCTTAATTACTAACCTAAAGTTGATCATGGTCTAAAAGATTAGAGTTTACTTTATTGTATCATAAATGCATAGAGAGAAGTATATTGAACACTGTAATTACCAATTGCAAACATGATCTATAAATATAAAGGAAGCAGTTATTAAATAACATTGACACTCGAAACTTCATTTGAGAGTTTTTGCGAGCTAAACTTTTCCCTCCAACCTGATCATAAGAATATATAAAACAAAATAGCATATGCCTCACAACTTCATGCAAAACATTAATTATAAATTTAAATGTTCTCTCAACAATTAAATGTATCAAAAGTAAAGAAAAAAGGAAAACAATTAAATGTGCCAAAAGTAAACAAAAAAGAAAAACAACTAAGATGTCACTCGCTCCTTTCGAAGTTGTTTACCTTTTGCATTTGCAGTCATAGCACCATAGTGTTCAATCCTTATCATTATTCCTAATCCTAATGCAAGGCACTTTTGATTTATTTTGCTTTTGCATACAGTCTGAGAGACCTTACCTTACCTTACAGACCTTACAGTTCGTTCGGGTTGCCCCAGGTCCCTCAGTGTGAGGCACCTCTAATGTCTACCAGAGAGTTGCTAGTACATCTTCCGGTATATTTTGCATCTTCCAATCTTGGATGGTCTGGGATGCAGTTTAGATATTTGTCGAGCTTATTCTTAAACACATCTACGCTCACTCCTGATATATTCCTCAGATGAGCTGGCAACGCATTGAATAAACGCTGCATTATCGATGCTGGTGCGTAGTGGATTAATGTCCTGTGTGCTTTCCTTATTTTTCTTGGTATAGTTTTGGGCACTATTAATCTACCTCTGCTTGCTCTTTCTGATATTTTTAGTTCCATGATGTTTTCTGCTATTCCTTCTATCTGTTTCCATGCCTGAATTATCATGTAGCGTTCTCTTCTCCTTTCTAGACTATATAATTTTAAGGATTGTAGTCTTTCCCAGTAGTCAAGGTCTTTAACTTCTTCTATTCTAGCTGTAAAGGACCTTTGTACAATCTCTATTTGTGCAATATCCTTTTGATAGTGTGGGTACCATATCATATTGCAATATTCAAGTGGACTACGAACATATGTTTTATAAAGCATAATCATGTGTTCAGCTTTTCTTGTTTTGAAGTGCCGTAACAACATTCCCATTTTTGCTTTACATTTTGCCAACAGAAATGCTATTTGATCATTGCATAATATGTTCCTATTCATCATCACACCAAGGTCTTTAACTGCTTCCTTATTTGTGATTGTCTCATTATTAGGTCCCCTATATGCATATAGCTTTCTTTCTCTGTCTCCATAATTTATTGATTCAAATTTATCAGAGTTAAATACCATCCTATTTACCTCTGCCCAATCATATACTTTGTTAAGGTCTCTTTGTAGAGCGTCCCTATCTTCATCACAAGTAATTTCTCTACTTATTCTTGTGTCATCTGCAAAACTACTCACTACCGAATCCTTAACATTACTGTCTATGTCTTCAATCATAATAACAAACAGTATTGCAGCTAACACCGTACCTTGTGGCACACCGGATATTACCTTGGCGTCATCCGATTTCTTGTCGTTTGCAATAACTATCTGTTTTCTGTTGTGCAAAAATTCTTTTAACCATCTTCCTACTTTATCCACGATATTGTATTTTCTAATTTTCTTTGCTAATATATTATGGTCTACTTTGTCAAAAGCTTTTGCAAAGTCTAGATAAACCACATCTGTTTCATTTCCACTTTTCATATTTTTGAATATGTTCTCACGGTGGACTAACAGTTGGGTTTGTGTACTTTTTCCGGGTACGAAACCATGTTGTCCTTTGTTAAACAAATTATTTTTTATTAAATGTTTCATAATATTTTTCTTCATTACCCTTTCATACACTTTCATAATATGTGATGTTAGACTCACAGGCCTATAATTACTTGCCTCTAGTCTTGATCCACTTTTGAAAGTAGAGAGAGAGAATTATTTTGTTAACTGCCGACCTCTTGACATATTAGTGAAGTTATAGCTGCATGAGCTGTTATTATGATGTGTAAGAATTTTGAGTCATAAAACATTATTGACAACATTTCTTTTTCTTGTTTGTCATAAACTTTCATAAATTTCTTCTTTGTTGAAGTCGATCTTATTTCATGGATGTTATTTTTTTATTTTTTTATTTAAAGCACAGTATACTATAGTAGATTCACATCAACCGTGCATTTGATGTCTAGGCCATTCCCTTACGACGCTCCTGATTGGCTGTTGATAGGCCATTCACAGGGCTAGAAACTCTAGTCTCTCAAGAAAGTTCACATAGGCAGGATGTATATTCCACCTCTCCTGAAAGACGTATCCTTCAGGAGAGGCGGAACCTATATCCTACCCATGTGAACTCTCGAGAGAGACTGAGAGCTTCCAGCTCCAGCCCTTTCAGTGGCTTATCAACAGCCAATCAGGAGCGTCGTAAGGGACTGGCCTGGAAATTAAAATGCAAGGTTGATGTGAATCTACTATAGGATTGAATGACAAGGGGGGCGGGGAGCCATACGTTAACAAATTCCTAACAAATATAATTTAAATAAAAGTTTTACTTGCTTATAACAATAACGGTCACTACGTTTTCAGACCAAACGTTCCACTCTCTATTTCTGTGTGTGGTTTTCCTAACAGCTACCGTTCAGTCTTCAAAAAGATTTTGCGCGCTCGTTTGGCTTTTAATCAAGGGAGTCCTCTCCCTGGTTGTAAAGGATGCTCTCTCTCTCTCTCTCTCTCTCTCTCTCTCTCTCTCTCTCTCTCTCTCTCTCTCTCTCTCATTTTGTAAACGTCTGAGTAAAGCAACAGGGCAGACAGAGCTCTCCCACATCGTAAAAGGATTACTCTCTCTCTCTCTCTTCTCTCTCTCTCTCTCTCTCTCTCTCAGTGAACGTCTGTCTGCGTTAAGCAACATCAAGCAACATCCCTCGTCGTAAAGAACTCTCTCTCTCTCTCTCTCTCTCTCTCTCTCTCTCTCTCTCTCTCTCTCTCTCTCATTTAGCAAACGTCTGTTTGAGTAAAGCAGCATCTGGCAGCCCTCTTCCATGTTGTAAGACACACACTTTCTCTCTCTTTTTCCAGTGAACGTCTGTCTGCGTAAAGCAACATCAAGACAACCCAATTCCTTGGATGGACTAACGAGTCTTTGAGACATCCTAATCCTTGTAACTCTTCGTAAAGAAGAATCTTTCTCTCTCTCTCTCTCACTCTCAGTGTGCGCCTGTCTGAGAGCAGGCAACATAATATAAAGCCCGCCACTAAAACCAAGCCATAAACCCCGAAAGCGCTGCAGTGGGTGGGGCGGAGAAGGAACAGACGGTGATTACTACATTTGGTGTAGCAGCAGAGAAAACAGGGACGTGAGAACGCGGCAAGAAAATAACCTATATAGTTACTGCAATATTTCTTCTTTCATCGAGATTACTCGCAACGTTAGTGTGGCTCAAGTTTTATTGTTTTTTTCCCTAATTTTTATTGCTTCCTTAGAATCAACTTTAGAATCAAGATTCTTTCGGCGCTACGTTTTTCTGACTAATTTTTTGTTTACTTCCTTGGAATCAACTTGAGAATCGAGATTCTTTCGTCGCTACGCTTTTCTGGCTTGATTTTTTTTCTTTTTTTTTTTACTTCCTTGGAAACTTGAATCGAGAATAGCACGACATCCTCTGGCAGGTTGTTCCACAGTCCAACGGTGTAAGAAATAAAGGACCTCTGGAACTGAGAAGTTCGACAGCGTTGCACATATTGGTGCTGCTGTTCAGCGAATTTGGTTGCTCTCGGCAGATAAAGGGAATCAAGAGATCAATTGTGAATGTGAAAGATCTCTGTTGCATTACAACTTAGAAAAATACTAAAGAAACGAAGAATACTTCAGAATTTCAGAGGTAATCCTGATAATTCCATACATATCAGCTCACGATTACATCATAAACGGAAAACTGAGGAAAAACATCCGAGGGTCATGTGTCCTTCCCTGTTATATTACGAATGATTCAATTACTGAACAGATGGAAAGCTACCATAGATGCACTAAATGTCCTTACTCAGAGCAGAGTATAATGAAGAATCTTCTTGCGTGGGTAGCATTGCTTTGGATTTAGTTTGTTTGTTTGTTTGTATGGTGTTTTTACGTTGCATGGATCCAGTGGTTATCCAGCAACAGGACCAACGACTTTACATGACTTCAGAATCACGTCGAGAGTGAACTTTTATCACAGAAATTCACATCTCTAACCCCTCAGTGGAATGCCCCAGAATCGAACTCTCGGCCACCGAGGTGGCAGGCCAAGACCATACCGATCACTCCACAGAGGCGCGCCCTCCAATATTAAAATCAAAACCAAACACAAGAAGTTTCCTCACTTCAAAAAGTTTCCTACTTAATCTTCAAACTCTCTTTTGCGTGTGTTTATTTTCTTTTATGATCAACTCGTAGATAATTATATAATTCTTCAAATGCACATTCTTTTAAACTTTCACCGAGG
>NC_061110.1:108225011-108235011 GCF_015104395.2 Macrobrachium nipponense
AAGTACTAGAAAATCGAGCATTCGCCGCTGTATTTAATTTTCATAAGTATGTATATGCGTATATACGTATGTATGTGTGTGTGAACAGAGCGTAATATTTAAATATTTGGCAAAATCAAAACCGGTCTTTAACTTCTGAACTTCGCAACACGTAGAAGACGAGAGAGAGAGAGGTTGCGCACAAGCGGAAACAGGTGTCCATGAAAAAAAAAAAAAAAAAAAAAAAAAAAAAAAAAAAAAAACGTAGAAGTCAGGGGCCTAAACCCCTAAAAGTTAGTTACCAGCGGTTCGCGTCGGACAGACAGATGGACGTGCCAGGTCAAAACGACTGGCGGCTGATATCAACATGGGTCGGATATAAATCGATAGAACACGGTCGTTAAAACATCCCTTAGTCAGGACAATATGGCGTTTAATGACTAACTCCTCCCCAGCTCTCTCCCCGACAGGGGTTTTCCCCGAAAAATTATTGAGGCATTTGAAAAAATTTTTGCTATGTTTGCCTGGCGTCTCTCTCTCTCTCTCTCTCTCTCTCTCTCTCTCTCTCTCTCTCTCACGCAGTGTTGGGTATTGTATCTAAAAATTGACATTGTTGTGTCTGAATATTTTCTCTCTCTCTCTCTCTCTCTCTCTCTCTCTCTCTCTCTCTCTCTCTCTCTCTCAAACTAACACGTCGAGTTCGGTTTTGAATCTAAAAATTGACATTGTTGTGTCTGAATTTTTCTCTCTCTCTCTCTCTCTCTCTCTCTCTCTCTCTCTCTCTCTCTACACACACACACACACACAAACTAACACGAGGAGTTCGGTTTTGAATCTAAAAATTGACATTGTTGTGTCTGAATGTTCTCTCTCTTCTCTCTCTCTCTCTTGAACACACACACACAAACAAACGAGCGAATTGGGTTTTGAATCTAAAATTGACAGTTGTTTCGTCTGCCGGTTCTCTCTCTCTCTCTCTTCCCTATACTCACTCACTCACACGCACACACACACACACACACACCCACATACAAACAAACACGTAGAGTTGAGTTTCGAATCCAAAAATTGACAGGCGTTGCGTCTGAATGCGCGCTCTCTCTCTCTCTCTCTCTCTCTCATACAAACAAACACGTCGAGTTGGGATTTGAATCTAAAAATTGACAGCCGTTGCGTCTGACAGTTCTCTCTCTCTCTCTCTCTCTCTGTCTCTCTCTCTCTCTCTCTCTCTCACACAAACACTCACACACACAAACAAACACATCGAGTTGGTTTTTTAATATAAAAACTGACAGTCGTAGCGTCTCTCTCTCTCTCAAACACACACAAACACACACACACACGCCAAGTTGTATCAGAGTAAGAATAAGCTGACACTGACCGCCGTTCACTGCATCTATGTATTCAGTTGTCTCATTGGCGGACTTCCTTCAATTATTGAGTAAACTGAAGTATATCCTTGAGTTAGATGTCAAAAATACAAAACGGTCTTGACAATGACGGTGATAAATTTATATGCTTTTTTTATGTTATTACAATGTCAAATTCTCTCTCTCTCTCTCTCTCTCTCTCTCTCTCTCTCTCTCTCTCTCTCTCTCTCTCTCTCTTTGTCTTTTACTTGTTGCGATGTCAAAGATGTTTTTGACATCACAAAGGTGTTTTTGATTTTGCCGAATATTTAAATGCTCTGCTACGTACGCCCCCACATACTTATAAAAAAATACAGTTGCCAACGCTCGATATTTTATCTTTTTTTCTTCCAAATTTTTCCCCACAAGGACTTTTCGATGGGCCTTGAATCTGAACTAGTACTAGCAGCCAACATAGAAAATGCTGAAAAGCTCCTGTGCTAATAAAATGCTTATGGAGCGTCAGATGCCACTGATAAAGTTATATGTTCAAAATTCTGACGAAAACGATCACCACCAAGCACTGCTGTCTTACATAAAGGTTTCCCAGTACAGCTGCGAGCGCCCGGTTAATTCAAAGGCCACAGCTATAGATGGAATGTGCACGAAGGTCAGATGTCACCTTTCCTTACAGTTATTACTTCAGCGCCAGGGCTGTGTGCATCCAACATGCCAGCCCTGGTTAGCCTCACGTGGTGTCAGTGCCTTTGCTTTTGCAGGAAAGAAGACGTGACATGCGCACTAACATGCAATGCGAAACCAACCGTCCAAATATTGACCAACATCAAAAGTATTTGCTTATGATTTGTACTGAACCATAAGGAAACAACTTGCTTCATTTAGCTGATTTTATTGTAATAGGTAAGACATAAACAAACAGATGTATAATCTAGGAGTCTATTTGATAACTGACTGAATATTTAAAATGTTTCTCAATTTCTGATGGCTAACATTAAGGCACTCAATACGCTTTATGTTAAAGGGTAAAAGGAAGAAGCAAAAAGGCTTAGTATTATGAAACTTATTTTCAAGTTTCAAAATACACAAATTAATCTGTGGTTAGCTTTGAAAACGGATTTACACTGAGATGATTTCATTGACCATAAATACTTTATACCGCCTAACTAAAACTAAGAAAAGAAAATTGTCTGCCTCCTTTTGCAAGCGGAATTATTATTGAAATAATTTGATTGCCAATGAATAATTTTATATTACTTGACTAACACGAAATACATCATCTCTCGTCTACCTCCAGACGAATGAACGAATACGCTCATAAAGATAAACCGAAAACATCGCATCTTAAAATAATCCAAGACAAAGTAACAAGTGCATTTCCTCTTCTTTACGCACCAAACAAGAAAACAAAGGGCACGCAATGTTTTGGATAACCACCAACACAACGGCCATTAATTAGAGGAGACGCACATACACATACATACACACACACACACACACATACACACACACACACACACCTGACCACACCTTCCAGCATGCACCACGATGGAAGCACAAAAGCAAAATGGTCCGAAAACATGTAAAAGCCCGGGCATATTTTATCCTTCCCCTCCTGACGCCTATAAAAAGCAACGAGGATGGCCTTTTATGGTGATGAATTCAGCAAGAAAAGGTTCTACGTCCATTACACGATGCGTTGCCAACGCACAGAAAGAGAGAGAGAGAGAGAGAGAGAGAGAGAGAGAGAGAGAGAGAGAGAGAGAGAGAGAGAGAGAGATGAATAAAACTGACCAAACCAGCTAGAGTTAAATAAGAACAAAATCGATCTAATGAGAGAGAGAGAGAGAGAGAGAGAGAGAGAGAGAGAGAGAGAGAGAGAGATAAGAGGCCAGACAAAAAGAGAGAGGGCGAGAGAGAGAGAGAGAGAGAGACCTTCCAAATGAGAGATGGGGAAGGGAAGCCATTCAAATGAAAGAGATGGGGAGGGAGAGAAGACTGAACCAGAAAAATGAGAGATCAGATTGAATTTGCATAGAATCGAAACAGTCAAATCATACACATACATAGAGAGAGAGAGAGAGAGAGAGAGAGAGAGAGAGAGAGAGAGAGAGAGAGAGACCCCCATGAGATCACGAATCTTTCCCTGGTCTTCCCCATCTTCATTACTCCTTTAAAGGAAGGTGAGGTGAGGCACAAAGGAAGAGGGTTGTTCAGGGAATTCAATCTCCCGCGCCTTTCTCTTTAACCCTGACCTTGTCCTTGATCTCTGAAAGTCCGGTCCCCCGATGCGAGAAAGCAACCGGTACTGACCGGTTGAGATTCTTATCCGCAAACTGGTGTCACAACAACTATGGTCATTGGCGGAGCAACCGGTATAATTGGACGTATCTTAATGACCGGGGAAGGCCTGCGAGTATCCGGTAGTTTGATCGGCAGGGAATGGTATTATATTTAACTTTCAGCTGCTGGAACAACCTTCCTGGGAAACGTGAAATCACTCGAGATTTTACTAAACGAATTCTTGCACTGAAAGATGAAGACCTCACTGGTCACTGCTTGGAAAAATAACATAAAGACTGTACATAAACACAGGGACTGAAAAGATACATATCTATTCAAAGGATGTATAATTTGGCTGTAGTTTCAACGGGTAGGGGAGTTTATATGTAGTTCCTTGCTGGTAGAAAACAGACTTGGGAAAGGTGTAATCACTCGAAATTTTACAAAAGAGCATTCTTTCACTGAAAGATGAAGATCTAACTAGTCACAGCTAGCAAATACAACACAAAGGTTGTACTTAAAAGCTGGGACTGCAAATATACAAATCTATTGAAAAGACGTATAATTTGGCTGTAGTTTTATATGGCGGACCTGTTTTCTTTTACTCATATACAATTATATGCGGTTACCTTATGTTTCTTAGAGTATATCCCTATTTTTGGGAAGGCTACATGGTGCCTACAGGCAGTTCGAAGAGGCAAAATGTACTACTACTGCTGCTGCCACTGACATTTACAACTGATGCAAATGGCTTTGAAAAATTCTACTAAGATCCTTTCCTCCACAAGACTTCTCTGGACAAAGGATAAGAGACGACGAATTTTGACATCTAATCTTTTTTTTTTTTCGTATCATCATGTTCCTCTTTCAAATCTGGGGAATTTGTTTGTTGGTGGAAGCTTGTTTACAAGTTTTTGGTCCTTCTGACTTGTTCTTTATGAAATAATAATAATAATAATAATAATAATAATAAGAAGAAGAAGAAGAAGAAGAAGAAGAAGAAGAAGAAGAAGAAGAAGAAGAAGAAGAAGAAGAAGAAGAAGAAGGCCTTCGCTGAGGGAAGTAGCATTGAATATGTTAGCTGTTTCAACGGCATCTAATTTGTAAAGAATCTTCTCAATTCTTCTTATCTTTTTCTCATCAGCATGTAAGCTGGTATATCAGGTTTCCTAAGGACATATAAAGACCCCACATTGCAGTAGTAGCTGATCACTGCTTCTGTATCATGATCAGCTACTGTTGCAGTGTGGGATCTTTATATGTCCTTAGGAAACCTGATATATCAGCTACATGCTGATGAGAAAAAGATAATAAGAAGAATTGAAAAGATTCTATATAAATTAAATGCCGTTGAAACAGCTATAATATCCAATAGAAATAATAAATGACAATATTCTCTATTGCAAAACTAATCCTTATGAAACGTCCTTAGAAAAGAAACAACCAATAATTAGTTTTAGATGACACGAGAAAAATGTAGAGAGCCATTTTCCCTCTTTTAGTTTATCCATTTCTTGACAGACATGGCCCCATAATGGAAACAACATCATACTAGAACGGTAATAATCTCATTTTGAATTATCTTTGGAAGTAGCATATGTGCAGTCCTTCAAAACTACAGGAAATTACATAATACTGTAGACGACATGAATAAGTTCAGACAATAATAAAAAAAAAATTACAAATTCAACCTGAGGTCCCCATAACCTGGGCAAAGGTTATGTAAAAGCTTATATGAGAGAGAGAGAGAGAGAGAGAGAGAGAGAGAGAGAGAGAGAGAGAGAGAGAGAGTCGAATTGCACTCTCATCACTATTTACGATGGGCTTTTCATCTGAAGGGGTAACCACTCCACTTTTGGCAAATCAATTCTCCTCCTGCTAGACCGTCTTCGACTTCGGAAGATGCTTTCCTTTCACCCTTCTTCTTCTCTCAATATCAACAACTATTTCTATAAGAAAAAGGGAATGGTTACCTCTTCCCTTAAATAGTCTATACATTAAAGGAAAAACGAACCACTGCCTAGGAAAAAGTGGCGACCAACACCAAACGAAGTAAATGAAGTAACAGATCTGACACATGGGAATTTTTTCGTTGCTTTTTTATATCTGCGTTATCTTCCCTCAAGACTACGAGAACACATTTTATCTCTATAGCACAGCAAAAGTCAGCAACCATTACAGGAGTTATGCGATTAAAACGAAATTAAACTCAGTCCCCAAATGTTCCTGGAAAGCCAGTAGCCCGGAACACTAAAAGAAATCAGAACATTTCATCTTAAATTATGAATTACCCATACACAAATGGGAGATGCTTCAAACAGCCACTAGAGTACATTTTTTAATACCATATCACAGCAAAGGTCACCGAATGAAATTCGTTTGTACTAAAACGAAGACATTAAATCACAGCAAAGGTCACCAACGATGAAAGTAGTAATGTGACTAAAACGACATTAAAATCACAGTTGCTAATATATTCAAAAACAGTCAGTAAGTCCGAAAACTAGATGAAATGACCGCATTTTATCTTAAATTGCGAATTACCCAAACGCAAATGGGAAATGCTTCAAGCAGTTCTCTTCATTACAGACAAAGTCACAAATTCTTGGTAATTTGTATTTTTCCTAGTTATAATTACCTCGAACTACCGTAATAGGAAAAACCTGGATATCAATTCGGTACCGGATTGACATAGAGGATTCTCCTATTAAGGTAGTTCGAAGTAAGTATACGGCGTCGGAACAAATGAAAAATTTCCACGAGCCCTGCTTGTGGATAAATACTTATAAAACGATAAATGAAAAAAAAAAATTATTTACTTGCAGTATCAGACAAATCCATGAGTTAAGGCTTTTACTCAGAGAATGACAATGAATCTCATTAAAATAATTACCTTTTACCCGAAAATTCATGTGCCCCAGTGAAAGATAGGAAGGGGAGAGCCTTCTGTTTTCTTCTTCTCCCCCTCCTCCCCTTCGTCGTCCTCCTCCAAATGGCACTATATAAACAGCCAGAAGAATCTGCTGATAGGAATGTGAGAGGAGATAGGAACACCTCCTCCAAGTCGGCAGTGTCCTTAAAACACACTTATCAGAGGTTCACTCCGACGGCTGACAGGGAGATCTGACACTGCCCAACAGAGAGAGAGAGAGAGAGAGAGAGAGAGGCGGGGAGGGGAGGGGGGAGGGTGCGGTATGCGTCCATTCGAAACCAGACGACGGTCACAACGCTAGCCTATAATAATAATTTTTTTTGAATAGGGTCGACTTCATCGACTACTCGTGACGGGTCGATAAATTGATCACAGTATATCGACAAAGGTCGCTACACCAGTACGTCGATTGTCTACCTCCCTTCTTTAGCCAACTAAGGAACACAGTATAATACCACACACCCCACCCCTCACACACACACACACACATATATATAATATTATAATATATTATATATATATCATATATAGATATAGATATATATATATATATATGCTACTGAATCAGGGATGTGTCCCGTGCAGAAATCTTTAATAACATTAGCCGCTCCATACTTCTACACAAACGGGTTATCAGCAGTACGTTGAACCCTCTAGCAAACTCCGCATCAATTACCGCTAGCTTGCAAAGAGTCTACCGTTTCATGTTTGATGAAGGCCTATCGTATCCAATACCTCAGTCATACTGTTGACGACCTGTGACTTGTTTAGGTGTTGCTCTTCTCCTATCGTCCCAAGAATTTTCGATTTATATTAGCAGACATAAAAAGGACTCCCTGTCTCCTTCTGTTATTTACAAAAACAACTTCTTTCGTAATCAGGTTCTTTTTCTGTTGAGAGATAGTTGTTTGACTCTTTTTGTTTTTGCGCTATCTTCCAGTCCTGATTTCTCTGCCACTTTCCCACTCGGTTTGAGTCATTTCATTTTATGATATTTAGGCTGTCAAGCCAAAAAGGGCACTTTCGTCCAGTCACTGCCCAAGGTAGTGAAAATCAGGAGTTGGAGTGGTTGAACAGCAGAACATTGAGGAGGCAAAATACATGGATCTAACCCTGGAGCTGTGAGAAAACCCCACAGCTGCACTAAAAACTATAATTAGAGAGGCTGAACAGTCAGATCGAAGATGGGAAGCGGGAACGGAGGTCAAGTAAAAGGCTTAAAGAGTGGGTATACCTAATGGCCAAGAGGACGCTACGAACCACCTTTCGTAATGCTTACAGTGCACAACTTGCTTTAAGATATATTGCCTTGGCTCCCACTCCGGATACTTTGATCACTCGTTTTCTGCTCTGGGACCTACGAGGTCATTCAAGCGCTGAAACGGAAATTGACAATAAAAAAGTTTCAAATGAGACACAGGAGGAAAACCTCAAAGCAGTTGCACTAGGAATCAATTGTTAAAAAGAGGGTGGTAAGTAAGACATAAGAAAGATAATATGAAAGGAGTTACAGTAAAAGAAACGAAAGGGGTTATAAATAGGGACCGAAGGTACGCTGTAAGGAACCTTAAGTAATACCTACAGTGCACCATGTGACGTGCACTAACGGCACTACCCCTCTACGGGGAATTGTATCATTAATTTGTAATTTACTTAATGGGTTTAACATGCCTTTGGCACTTGCTGTCATAGTCTATAAGTTATGTTTTAGATCCTACTGGTTAAGCATAATTTCTGTAATGGGGGAACCAGACAGGTTATTAGATTGTTATTACAAACGTAATAATTATTTTTTTCTACGGATATCGAAGCAATTATTATGTATAATTCCATATGGGTGTATGGTATTACCAGAGTATTGTTATCTGGATATTAAGTAATAATTATGGCTAATTATTTGTTGACATAAAAATGGTCACGTACGTATCAGTGACAAAAATTCATATATATATAATATATATATATATATATTATATATATCTATATATATATAATAGATATATATATATATATATATATTATATATTGTGTGTGCTGTGTGACTGTGTGTGCGTGTGTGACTGTGTGTATGTGCGTATACGTATGTGTCTAGCGTTATAAATACCAAGTTTATAGTACACATTTACTGTAAACTTATTATGCACAATGAAAACCGGATCAAGAATCCCCATCAAAGACCCCAACACAGGAATGTCTCGGATCCATTTCACGTATCTCGCCCACAAAGATAAAACTTGTCTGGCTGAAGTCTTTAATATTCAGCCACTCGGGACACGCCCAGACTAAATTTCAACCCCCAGTCTAGGAGACAAAGGTGGTACGACAATGGCTTAAAAAAAATGAATGGGTATTTTTATCGCAGAATGACTATGGTTATGAAGATTCGTAATTTCCTCCGCTGTTCCAGTCATGCTTTTGCATCTGGTCAATTTTCGTCTCACTTGTTCTCTTGCACGTGCAATTTTAGCACTGCGTTTCAGCTACATCCTGTTCCAAGATCATTCTTGCCGTACTTCAAGGACGCGAATTAGTATGACTTTTATGCGAAGGTTATGCAGCTGGAGTCATAAATAAATAAATAAAAGAGAAGGAACAAAGTGAAGAGGCCGAACAGTCTTGGAAAAAAATTCTCCTTCAAGGTAATGATCCGAAAATAAAATAAAATGCAGGAGGCAGTAATAAAAAAAATTAAAAAAACTCTCCTTCAAGTTACTACCCCGAAATCCTTCATGCAGAAACGGCCATGATCTCTGGAAAAGTCAAACAATGAAATAAGAACAGTAATAACTTTAATTATTTAAACTGCCTCATAAAAAGGGGCAGGAGTCCCAGACGAAACTGGCCACGAGTTGAAAATTGCGTCTTCGCTGGTTTACAACTACGAAAGGGTTTTGGATTCGATTGATTTAAGAAATGCAAGCTGTCAAGACGAGCACTTTGGCACTTTCAGCCATTTAGAGCTTAAGACAGCAAATAGAGGGAAGTATGAGTGGTTGGACAGCGATATAAATTGATCCCGAAAATTGGACAGCAATACAAACTGATCCTAAAAATAAAGGAATTGAATTACAAGGATCTAAAAGTGGTACTGGGAGAAACCTCCATAGCTGCAATATGTAATAGTTAGAGAGAGTGGACAACAAGATTGAAGAAAGGGAGAACGGAGGTCAAGTAAAAGGCTGTAAAAGTGGATGCAGCTAGGGGCCGAAGGAACGCTTTCAACACCCTTTAGGCATGCCTACAGTGCACCGGACGTGAGGGTATTAAAAATTTTTCATTCCATACTTCAGTTTCCTATCGTGTACACCATCACACTTTACATAGCTGACCTCATTCAGCGCCTGATCGCTTCAAAAACACCACCGTAATGACTAAATCTTTTAAAAACAATTCTTAACTGCCAAGAAATTAACTGGATAAAACGAAGGGAATACTGCAA
>NC_061110.1:108240011-108262511 GCF_015104395.2 Macrobrachium nipponense
GGTGGTATTTATAGCGTCGGGTTCCGAGTTGCATCCTGCCTCCTTAGGAGTCCATCACTCTTCTTACTATGTGTGCCGTTTCTAGGATCACACTCTTCTGCATGAGTCCTGGAGCTACTTCATCCTCTAGTTTTTCTAGATTCCTTTTCAGGGATCTTGGGATCGTGCCTAGTGCTCCTATGATTATGGGTACGATTTCCACTGGCATATCCCATATCCTTCTAATTTCTATTTTCAGATCTTGATACTTATCCATTTTTTCCCTCTCTTTCTCTTCAACTCTGGTGTCCCATGGTATTGCGACATCAATGAGTGATACTTTCTTCTTGACTTTGTCAATCAACGTCACGTCTGGTCTGTTTGCACGTATCACCCTATCCGTTCTGATACCATTAGTCCCAGAGGATCTTTGCCTGATCGTTTTCTATCACTCCTTCAGGTTGGTGCTCGGTTACCACTTATTACTGCAAGGTAGCTGATGTTTCTTGCACAGGCTCCAGTGGAGGGCTTTTGCTACTGAATCATGCCTCTTTTTGTACTGGTTCTGTGCAAGTGCCGGGCATTCACTTGGTATGTGGTTTATGGTTTCACTTTTCGTATTGCACTTCCTACATATGGGAGAGATATTATTTCCGTCTATCGTATTTTGAATATATCTGGTTCTTAGGGCCTGATCTTGTGCCGCTGTTATCATTCCTTCAGTTTCCTTCTTTAGCTCTCCCCTCTGTAGCCATTGCCAATAGTCATCGCTGGCTAGTTCTTTAGTCTGTCTCATGTATTGTCCGTGCATTGGTTTGTTGTGCCAGTCCTCTGTTCTTTGTCTTTCTCCTGTCTGTATATTTCTGGGTCTTCGTCTACTTTTATTAGTACTTCTTCCCATGCACTCTTTAGCCACTCGTCTTCACTGGTTTTCAGATATTGCCCCAGTGCTCTGTTTTCGATGTTGACGCAGTCCTCTATACTTAGTAGTCCTCTCCCTCCCTCCTTTCGTGTTATGTTATAGTCTGTCCGTATTTTGTGCTCTTGGTGTAGTGCTTTGTGTATTGTCATATGTTTCCTGGTTTTCTGATCTATGCTGCGGAGTTCTGCCTTCGTCCATTCCACTATTCCTGCGCTGTATCTGATTACTGGCACTGCCCATGTGTTTATGGCTTTTATCATATTTCCGGCGTTGAGTTTTGACTTGAGTATCGCCTTGAGTCTCTGCATATATTCTTTCCTGATCGTGTCCTTCATCTCTTGGTGTTTTATATCTCCTCCTTCCATTATTCCTAGGTATTTGTATCCTGTCTCATCTATGTGTTTGATGTTGCTCCCATCTGGTAGCTTTATCCCTTCAGTTCTCGTTACTTTGCCTTTTTGTATGTTGACTAAGGCGCATTTTTTCTATTTCAAACTCCATCCTGATGTCCCCAGATACAGTCCTTACAGTCTGGATTAGGGTATCTATTTCCTTGATACTCTTACCATATTATTATTACAATATTATTATTATTATTATTATTATTATTATTATTATTATTATTATTATTATTATTATTATTTTGGAAGAAGACCCTCTTTTAAACATTCTGTTGAATAAAATGGCAGAATTCAGCAAATCATTCTTATAAATAAATTATCTTTTCTATTTTTCTTATTACTCGCTTCTCTGGCTCAGCGATACTTCTTAATAATTGGCCAATATTCATATTGGGAGAAATCTAAATAATGCTGAATGTGATATTTTATTTAGAACAGGATTTTGCTATCAAAATCTTATTCTAAATAAAATATCACATTCAGCATTATTCAGATTTCTCCCAATATGAATATTGGCCAATTATTAAGAAGTATCGCTGAACAAGAAAAGCGAGTACTAAGAAAAATAGAAAAGATAATCTATACGATTAATTCGCTGAATTCTGCCATTTTATTCAAAAGCATTATTATTATTATCATTACTATTCTTGTTGTTGTTGTTAAGAAATTCAGTCTCGTGAAGAACAAATTGTTGAAAAATCCACAATTAAATATTAAAATATATTGCTATGTAAAAAAAAAAAATAAATAAATAAAACAAGACTTTCGAACACCTGAAACTACCCTCTCACTTTACATTTTAACGTCCTCACTGATGAGGACGTCGAAAGTCTTTGCTTTTTTTTACATAGAAATATATTTTAATATATAATTGTGGATTTTTAATCATCATCATTATTATTATTATTAAAACAACGGCCGTCTGGATGTCGCTGAGTTTATTATTGCCGTTCCCCAATCTCTCAAATGAGTTTCTTTGTAGCAACCCCGTTTCCACTATCAAAAATCGACAGAAATTTCTGCAAGTCCGCTTGCGGGTATAATATGGCATCAATTGTACCCATGGACTAAATGAACTTTAGACAGCTGTTACATAAATACACCTGGCTGCTGCCACACAGAAATTCACTCGACAGATTGAGAAACTGCAACAATATAAACTCAACGGCATCCAGCCGACATCCTGTTTTAATCAAGTTTGTTTGAAAGATATTATTATTATTATTATTATTATTTGCAAATGGATGGCTACTACCATAAGTTATTTGCCTAGGAATGGCTACCACCACAAGAAATTTGCCTATAGATGGCTATTACCATAGGCAATTTGCCTATAGATGGCTAGTACCATAGGCAATTTGACTAGGGATGGCTACTACCATAAGCAATTTGCCTATAGATGGCTATTACCATAGGCAATTTGCCTATAGATGGCTACCTTACCGAAGCGCAATTGGCAGGGATGGCTACCACCACTTAAGAATATTGCGTATTTAGATTGGGCTTATTACCATGATGGCAATTGCCTATAGAGGCTAGTACCATCGAGGCAATTTGCCCATAGAATGCTACTTACCATAGCAATTTGCCTATAGATGGCTATTACCATAGGCAATTTGCCTATAGATGGCTATTACCATAAGCAATTTGCCTATAGATGGCTAGTACCATAGGCAATTTGCCTATAAGGCTAACCATTTCAGCCCAATTTGCCTATAGTATGGCTGAGTACCATAGGCAAGTTTGCCATAGATGCTAGTACCATAGGCAATTTGCCCTATAGATGCGCTAGACCCATAGGCCACATGCCTATAGATGGCTATTACTCATAGGGCAATTTGCCTATAGATGGCTATGTTACCATAGGGCAATTTGCCTTATAGAGGGCACTAGTACATAGGCAATTGCCGTTATAGATGGCTAGATGATCATAGGCAATTGCCTATAGATGCTATTACCATAGGCAACTTGTCCTATAGATGGCTATACATAGCCAATGTGCCTAAGATGCACATGTCTGAACTTGCCATAGGCAATTTCCTTACATATAGGCAATTTGGTCTACCATAGGGCCATATGTGGTTGACCAATTTAGCCAATATAGGATGGCTCATAGGCCAATTGGCCCTATTAGATTGGCTATTAACCATAGTTTGCCAATTTAACTATGGCATGGCCACTACCACCACCAAGGAATGGCTATAGATGGCTATAACCATAGCAATTTGCCTTTATAGAAGGCCTATTACCATAGGCAAATTATTCCTTATTAGGATGGCTTTACCATAAGCAATTTGCCTATGGATGGCTACTACCATAAGCAATTTGCCTATAATGGCCTAAGTAACCCATACAATTTTGACTAGGATTGGCTACTACCAAATTAAATTTAAAACTAATGGATTGGTCCTTACCAAAGCCAGTTTGCCTGGGATGGCCAATGGCAATTTGCCTATGGAATGGCTTACTACCATAGGCAATTTGCCTTTGGATGGCTACATGGTTACTACCATGTGGGCAGAGAGCACATTACCTAGAAACACAGCCCTGGGGACTGGTTTAATACGAAAATGCACCATGTTACGAAGCAAGTGACCACATGCCTGGTCAAGGGACGCCGACCTTTCGGGGAAGGACCCCTTCGTGTGGTTTCGTCTTGCCCCTTCCTACGTGGTCGCTCAAAACCATCTTACTGTTCACAAGGTTACCGGAAATTAAAACAGGCTTCGCTGAATTACCAAATGGTCAGTCCCTGTACCATTACGGCGAAAATACCACGGAGGAGTAAAATATACACTCGTATTTGTTTACCCCCTTGGATGCGGTAGAAGCTGAACGATTGATTTACTGAGATCATTTATAAGTTCTGGAAGTCTTTCTATATTTTATTTCAAGTTTTAGACATTTTCCTGTGTTTTATCTCTAGTTTTGGACTTTTTCTGTATTTTATTTCTAGCTTTAGAACCTTTTCTGCATTTTATTTCTAGTTTTATAACTTTTCTGCATTTCATTTCTTTAGAGCTTTTCCGCAAAATATTACTAGTTTTAGACATTGTTCTGCATTTTATTTCTAGGTTTAGAAATTTTTCCGCATTTTATTTCTAGTTTTAGAACTTTTTCTGCATCTCATTTCTAGTTTTAGGACCTTTTCTGCATTTTATTTCTAGTTTTAGAACTTTTTCTTATCTATTTTCTAGTTTTCGACCTTTTCCTGAATCTTATTTCTGCCTCCGGTCCTCATTTAAGAACAGATCCAAGGGAATGCTGCAGCATTGTTATAAATGAGAACGAATGCTTAGTAGACCTATATGTTAAAGGCTTGAGAGAAGGATGTCATGACATTTACAACGAAAGCGTAGCAACATATATATATATATAGTATATAATTATATATATATATATATATATATATATATATATATAAAGGTTTTTTGCCACGACGGAAAAAATGAAAAAAGCGAGATAGCCAAGTACTTTGCCTCAGTAAAGGGTCCGAATAGGACCGAAAGTACTTGGCTATCTCGCTTTTTTCATTTTTTCCCTCGTGGCAAAAAACCTTTATTTATACATAGCATCACGTTTTATATACTTCGTGATCAAGTTATTCATATATATATATATATATATATATATATATATTTATATATATATATATATATATATACATACACGTGTATCCTTCTGAGAGAATGAGAAAGTACTTAATATAGAAGGAAAAGCGCTGGGACCTATGAAGTCATTCAGGTCTAAAACGAAAATTGACAATAAAAGGTCTGAAAGGTGTAACGGGATGGAAACTTCAAAGCAGTTGCACTATGAATCAATTGTGAGGAGATGGTGGAAAGTAAGATGGAAGAAAGAGAATATGAACGGAGGTAAAGTAAAACGTACGACAGAGGTTGCAGCTTGGGGCCGAAGGGACGCTGCAAAGACCCTTAAGTAATGCCTACAGTGCACCGCGCGAGGTGCACTGACGGCACTGCCCCCTGCGGGAGGAGAATGAGAGGTTTATGAATGAAAAAGGAGAATAATTCCAGTTTGATTCAAAATCCCCTGAGGGAATAATGAGGAAAAAGGTGACCCGCAGATGCCTTGGGGGAAGAGCAGATGCTTCGGCAGGTGTTCGAACGACAAGCATAAAGAAAGAGAAAGTTTAACAGATGAATGACACGGATATGTAACGTGGAATTGTGTGGTGTTGATGATTCCTGTTGACGATTCCTCGGATATTTATGAGCGCGGCAGCTGGTGATGTGCAAAATTGCATCTGCATTGCTTTGCTACGCAAGTTACTCAAAGGAAAAAATCCCCATGCTGGCACCAAACTACCTTAATCTCACTACAACAAACGAAAAACTGATTGTATACCCTAATGACATTTGATTCAACAGAAAAGATAAAACAGTACATATTTCTATGAACTGGGACTCGTTGAGATGATGGATAACAGAACGGAGGAAAGGGGAAAAAATATAAAAGATGAAAAGAAGACAGCAATGTAATGGATGAAAGGGGAAAAAATATAAAAGATTAAGAGGACAGCACTGCAATACGCATGACCAAATGATTAAAAAGCTGTGCAAAATCTTACGTAACTTTTTTCTCACAGCTGTTGCGAAAGGGATTACTCTTAATAAGTAATGACAGCATCTTAGGGCGCGCAGATAAACACGGAAAACAAAAAAGAATATCTAATAAGCAGGTAAACAACCCTCCCCCCCGCAAAAAAAAGGGGGAAAACCACACACGCTCAAAAAAGGCATCAACAATCGCAAATTTCCAAACTACGTCCGGATTGCATCTTGAAGGAATTCAAAGAGCGTGCGCGCCTGAAAGCACAAAGCTAGTTTTGGTGCTGGCAAGCACGATCCGCGCCATTTTCACAAAACACAGAGAGAGAGAGAGAGAGAGAGAGAGAGAGAGAGAGAGAGAGAGAGAGAGAGAGAGAGACGGTTTAGCAGAGAGAATAAACTATTATCATACAAAGGCTCGCGAAGCGGCAGACCCTCAAAATCCTATTAGTATTCCCATTGTACCTTCGCATCAAAATCCTACTATTAATGCCAACTGCTACTTACGCTACTGAAACCGCAGCAACACTAATTTCATAAAATAATTATTTGTGTAGTAACGACTGTCATATTTATTTGTGGATGTAAATACATTTGCGTGAAAATTATCAAAGTAATATATGGTATGTATGTACATTTCACCACTTTGCATATTGTATAGTACATTATTCCTAAGTACATAGTGTACGTCAAAAGCGTATAAGTAAGATTTTCTGGTTTCTGTCAACAACAACAATAATAATAATAATAATAATAATAATAATAATAATAATAATAATAATAATAATAATAATAATAATAAGATGAAGAAGAAGAAGAAGAAGAAGAAGAAGAAGAAGACGAAATTATTTTAAAAAAATCCTCGACCCCGATAATAATAATAATAATAATAATAATAATAATAATAATAATAGAAAACGATCAGGCATCATCCTCTGGGACTATGGTATCAGAACAGATAGGGTGATACGTGCAAATAGACCAGACGTGACGTTGATTGACAAAATCAAGAAGAAAGTATCACTCATTGATGTCGCAATATCATGGGACACCAGAGTTGAAGAGAAAGAAAGGGAAAAAATGGATAAGTATCAAGACCTGAAAATAGAAATAAGAACGATATGGGACATGCCAGTGGGAATTGTACCCATAATCTTAGGAACACTAGGCGCGATCCCAAGATCCCTGAAAAGGAATCTGGAAAAACTAGAGGCTGAAGTAGCTCCAGGATTCATGCAGAAGAGTGTGATCCTCGAAACGGCGTACATAGTAAGAAAAGTGATGGACTCCTAAGGAGGCAGAATGCACCCCGGAACCCCACACTGTAAATACCACCCAGTCGAATTAGAGGACTGTGATAGAGCAAAAAAATAATAATAATAATAATAATAAAATAATAACACGGAGGAGGAGGAGGAGGAGGAGGAGGAGGAGTTGTCCCGACCTTCGAAGGGGTCAATTGAAGATCACCTCACCCTCCCGGGAACTGGCCTTGAACAGCGATGGTAGGTATATAACAGATTACCGAGAACAAGCAAAAGGGTTAAAAGGCGGGTGTTGCCGGAGGGCAGAAAAACGAGACACATGAAGGACAGAGAGAGAGAGAGAGAGAGAGAGAGAGAGAGAGAGAGAGAGAGAGAGAGAGAGAGAGGGGGGGGGGGGGGATGGGGGGAAACATGACTTTGATAGGTAGGAAGCGATATGACATTTTGCTTTTAAGTGATTAAAACATACTTCATTGACTTACTGTCGTAATCATGAAACGGAACAGGAAGCCGCCCAGCTGATACTGACAATACTACGACAGCAAATAAGAATAATAATAATAATAATAATAATAATAATAATAATAATAATAATAATAATAATAATAATAATAATAATAGTGGAGAAAGAACTCCACATTTATGTACAATACGAACATATTTAAAAAATAAAGCTAACTGTGGATTTGTTTCTCCATTTTAAAACTCGCTGACTTGAGTTTTTGTTTTATTAATAATAATAATAATAATAATAATAATAAAAATAATAATGATAATAATAATAATAATAATAATAATAATAATAACAATAATAATAATAATAATAATAAATTCAGATAACCTTGAAGATATGCAGCAGCTAAAAATGTAAAAAAAAAAAATCTTAGAAAGGAAAAGTTAAAAAAGGGGGTGGGGGTTGGGGGTGCAGAAAAAACCCGGACGAATGACCTCTGCGTCCCATGACCGCCAAAGTGAAAGTGGCCTTTCGAGAAGGGAAAGCCAAAGGCGCCGAGTTCTCCGAAAGGAGAAAAGCACTGGAGGCAATCTCCTTCCTGCAAGCATCATATTATTATGTTAATATAATGGTAATAATCACTTCTGAGGAAGATCTCTTCGTTGGGCGATGGTCGGTCTAGTGGGCTATTTTCTTCTTTTTTTTTTCCCTTCGAGTACCTGGGGTCAATTTGGTTTGGGTGGGTATCCCTGCTATTGTTAGATAGTGGTCGGGTGTGGTCGGGGAATTTGTGTAGAAGTTATTCATTGTATGTGGTGTTGTAACTAAAGCCTTGTCAGAATCATCAACATCAAGGTTTGTTAGAGATTTCTCATAATCAAACTTCAACTGGGTTTGTTAGGGATTTCTCATAATCTAACTTGTTAATGTATAAAAATTCAAATAAAAATAGATATTCAGTATATGGAAATTTCTTTCATAGTCGTTCGGTCCTTTCAAGTACCAGGACTGATGATAAATTAATACAATGTACTTCACCTGTTTTCTTGGAACCGTCATCACTATCTACTATAAATACCTACAGTTTTATAAAGCAGCTTAAATTTTGAGGCCCGCAAAGATATATTGATTAGTTTCTGCTTCTAATGCTGCGAATCAAAATAATAAATCAACCACAGGAATTTCTGAGGAACCTCTAAAAATCACGGTCATGTACGAATAACTTATCGGTGCATGAACATAAGGCCATAGATATCTACGCATAAGGCAGTCAAGAACAAACAGAACGCTAAAGTCACCATTAAAATTTGCTACAATAAATTAAGAGAAATGATATAACACGAAGAATAACACGATCAGTGCCAGAATACTAAAGCAACTGCTTTTCCCTCGCCTAATAAAAATACAGTGACTGCGAGAGTACTCGTCCCTTTCACACCTTAGAAGAATATAAATAACACGTAAAGCTGACTCAGCCTTTCTATGTCGGATGCACTTACGTCACCTGGTGACATTCAAGCACCAACAATGGTGCCATGAATTCCCGTGGTTCCTGTTGGAAACGCGTCCCAAAGTGACATAGAGAGAAATTCATGCTTTCCAGACCTTGCAGCGCTAGCAGAGACGCATGCAACAGCGGCTGAGTGGTGTCTACGTTTGTTCTTTGAAAAGACAACTGGGATTACAATACACTTGATTTGCAAGCACCCAGATTTCTGTCTTTTTTTTAGTTTTCTGTCATCCCACAGATCTTAACAACGACAGAGGCTAGAGGGCTGAAAATTGCTATTTTGAACATCCGCCCTCTAATCATCAAACACACCAAATTGCAGCCATCTAGCCTCAGTCGTTTTTATTTTATTTAAGGTTAAAGTTACCCGCAATCGTGCGTCTGGCAACACTACAGGACGAGCCACCACAGGGCCGTGGCTAAACGCTTCATGGACCACGGCTAATACAGCATTATACGCCGTATTGAAAACTCGACCTTCGGCGCATATTTTTACTTTTTTTTTCTTGAACGGCAGAAAAACTTTCTTCAATTAATCGGAAAATAGAAAATTGAAAATAGAAGTATGTTGTACCTTTTAAAATATTTGAATTATAAAACACTGATTATATAGTTTTTCTTTAGGCGAAGGCTGGCGGTACCGGCAAGCTACTACAATTCTCTGTAGCTCATGCCGAGAAAAGAGGGTGGTGCTGGACGGGGTAGGGGGTGGGGGGACGCAGATTTGGAAGTTAGGGGAGATGACGACTTCAAAAATTTTATCTTTCTATCCATTGCCCTTAGCCTCATAAAACCTGAGATATATATATATATATTATATATATATATATATATAAATCATACGAATAAATAAAAAATAAACGTAAATAAATATATATAAAAGTATAAATAAATAAATAAATTCTGGTGAAACCCTAAAATAAAGCAAATAAACCAGAAGTCACGGACTATTCCCTGAAAGGTTCGACCAACCACTCCCTTGACACCCAACTACCACGAAACCTTTCGACCATAACAAACAGGGCGCAAGAGAAATCCGAGAAGAAATGAATATATAGACGTGGGTGATAACAAGATAATGACAGGTGGGAAGGGCTATAAATATTAAGATCGAATGTGAGGAGACTGGCAAACCAATCACTATGACCGGGGGAATCGAAAATTGTGCTGTGAGAAGACTAGGAATCAAGTGAATAGCTTCAAGAATACTTCGGAATCCAAAACTGTGCTGTGAGAAGACTAGGAATTCAATAACTACCTTCAAGAGTACTTGGGAATCCAAAAATAGTACCGTGAAAAGGCTAATAATCGAATAACTAGCATCGAGAATACCGGGGAACCCAAAAATGTGCAGTGAGAACACTAAGAACCGAATGAATAGCTTCGAGAATACTAGGAATCCAAAACTGTGCTGTGGGAAGAGTAGCATTTCAATAACTAGCTTCGAGAACAGTGGGGAGTCCAAAAGCGTTATGTGAAGAGACTAAGAATTCCACACTAGCTTCGAGAAGACTGGAGAATCCAAAAACGTGCGGTGCGGCGAGAAGACTAAGAATTTAATAATTAGCATCGAGAAAACTGGGGAATCCAAAAAAAAAGAAAAAAAAAAACGTGATGTGAGAAGAATAAGAATTCAATAATTAGCTTCGAGAATGTTGGGGAATCCAAAAAAAAAACGTGCATGAGAAGACTAAGAATTCAATCACTAGCTTCGGGAACACTAAGAATTCAGTAACTAGCTTCTAGAGTATTGGGGGATCCAAAAATTACCTGTAAGAAGACTAAGAATTCAATAATTAGCTTCGAGAATACTGGGGAATCCAAAAATGCGCTCTGAGAAGACTAAGAATTCAATAATTCAAATGCAAATAATTACTGAAAGACGGTTCGGATGCGAGATTTCATATAAACGGGTAAGGATTTCACCTGTTCACCAAGACAGCTGCAAAGAAAATCATTGTGACTATTGGAAGGCAGTATAAAATATAAAACTTTAGGCTACATATTTTGTTGAATCTAACACTAATATATTGTCTTTTTCTAGCTCTATCTCTCAATTTAAATTATCTTTTGACACAGGAGGACATTCTCTACTGGAGAACACTGCCACACGAGCACATTCTGTACTGTGGAACATTCCCAGTAGGGTCAATAGAACTTTATCTACAATTACGCATTGCGTACGACGGAAAACTTTGCTAGTATGGTCAATCATTACACTGGAGGGCAGACTGTAGCAGGATTGGTGATTTTTTTAATAAAAAAAATGAAAAAAATCGGTGATTTATTGATTTTTCAAATCTTTTTAATTTATTTATTTATTTCATATGTTAGATGCTTTTTTAATTAATTAATTTATTTCATATGTTAGATACTTTTTCAATTCTTTTTTGCCTCAAAATGTATTTTATGACATAATTACTATTGATTTATCTTTTAGGTTTCTTGTTCTGGCCTAAAGTACGTACTTGCAATTTTTGTTTACACGAAAATAAATCGATGCAGTAAAAGTTATGCTGAAATTTTTACAAACCTCCAACCCATATTTTAAAATTTAGTTTGCTTTCAAATAAGAAAATAATAAAAATTAAAAATGATTTGTTTAATGAAAAAATTATTTAATCACATGATTAAATCAGTTTGATTTTATCATTGCCAACCCTGGTCTGTAGTGTGGAACATTGCCACCACACGAGAACACATTCCGTACGGCAGAACACTGCTAGCAGGGTCAGCAAAACTTGGTCCAATAATAATAACAAAGACAACAACAACAACAAAATTACCATTAATTTTTCTTCCAAATGCTACTTTCCCTCACAGCTTCAAGCCAGAGACCGCAATGTGCTACAGCAAATAATGTTCGCGTGGCCGAACCAGAACAGCCAAGAGATGAGACTCGCTAGAAACCTGACGGCAGGTGAACCCAACCACCATCTGCGCCTTCGGGTAATCACGAGAACCATAAGAATCACATGAATCACATAAAAACGCAACGCACATCTCGTGATGTGCAAGACGTTCTCATCAATACGGGAAGCAAGTGGACTTTTTCTGGGGGGATGAGGCAAAAATGAAGCGACGTGATTGCAGGAAGAAAGACATATGATGAGATTTTGTGAGAATTAAAACAAAAATAACTTAATGGTGCGTTAGGAGATTGTAAAGAAGTAATAAGTGAATAATACGCTGGTAAATGATCGTACAAGGTATGACTGTCTTTGAAGATTAAGAAAAGGTTAAAGACTATTACAACTGGTGATAGGAGGAATAAAATGACAAACGAAGATAAAAAAAAAGTAATAAATACACTGTTAAATGAGGATAAAGTGTCAATATGAACAAAAATAACGAACACGAGGGAATAAACACTGAAAAAAAAAACTGTAAATATAGATAAAATTATCTATCAGGACCACAAATAACGGTAAAATATTTCTAAAACAATGGTAAACAACGAAAAAAAAATTAAGAGATCGGTAATAATAAAAAAAAAGTATACAAAAATTAACAGCATAGATTACTTAACTACGAATAAAAACTACAACAGAGATGAATAACAAAACATGAAAACAAAAGAACAAGAGTCTA
The DNA here is from genome assembly GCF_015104395.2 of Macrobrachium nipponense. NCBI lineage: Eukaryota > Metazoa > Arthropoda > Malacostraca > Decapoda > Palaemonidae > Macrobrachium > Macrobrachium nipponense. Next base: position 108,252,705 of record NC_061110.1, read on the forward strand.
AATGGCAAGATAAACATAGAGAGAGAGAGAGAGAGAGAGAGAGAGAGAGAGAGAGAGAGACCTCTCAAACCAGCAGATGGTTGTTCCTCTTCTCCGGAGCGGCTCAAACGCCACCAAAGTAATTCGCCCGTGAAACCGGCAGCTTGTCACTAATTTGGGTTACATTTCTTAGGGTCTGGAGACTCGGGTTTCAATTAGCAACAAGGGACACGTCTACAGTACGCGCCTGGCGCTGAATCGCGATTAGGAAGGTAACGGGCCAGGTAGATTCGGTATTTCGTATGTACGCATACACGCGCATTGTATGTACGTATGCAATATATATATATCAATGGTTTTTCTATTCTGCAGTAGAATGTCAACAACCTATGGCTTTCATTTTGCTTGTTTATAAAAGTTTGCATATCAATATATAAAACCTTGTCATGATTCGTAATGTATAAACATTTGTAAAGATTACACAAATATAAACTCATAGCTTGTAAAATAATCTCCTGAAGAATAAAATAACCATTGCAATAAATTATTTAAAGAAACTTTAAATTAATACGAATATATAAAAATAATTAGGTAAATAAAATATGGACATACATTCCCGAAAACGAAAGTTCTATGGAAAAAAAAAAACTTGGACAAAATAAAACCAAAAGATAATATCTAACAATAAGCAGAAGATCAACTCTAAAACTGAGCAACATCGTATTCGTCAAACCGTAAACAAAAAAGCTTAATCCCAAAGTTTTTATCACGAGGAATGAACTACCTCTGGTACTCGGCACTGTGACCCTGTAGCACCTCAAAAACAGGCAGATCCTGACACTAAGGAAATGATGGCAGTTACTAACAACAATAGCACCAAATCAACGGAAGTGGTTCACTGGTTTCAAGAAGAAGAGAGTCTTCCCAAGGCTGGATATAATTTGATTACAAAGCCGGGGAAAGGTAACGAAAAAGACCCATTGGTAGAAACGAGGTCTATGGAGATATATAGATCTTGGGTAGAGGAATGAGATTTGAAAGTGCTTGACAGTAACACTTGTTATCAAGTGCACACACATACACAGATTATACATATATATATATATATATATATATATATATATATATATATAATATATATATATATATATATAATATATATATATATATATATATATATATATATATATATATATATATATATATATATATATATATATATATACTGTACGTTGCAACCATATATTTCGAGCACTTCCTTTTTGGGCTCCTGATCACTGGTAAAATATGGATATACTAGGATGTCTTACAAGAGTACACACACACACACACACACCACACACACACACACACACATATATATAAACAAAGCATATGTAGGTGTGGCAGTACGTCTCTATTGGCGACCCAGGAAGGATGGGAATTAAACTATTCTCTGGTGTCTTCTGGCCTCCTTAACTCCCGTTAAATTTCGGGATAGAACCCAGGTTTTTTTTAAATCAAAGGTAAGGGGGCTACCAATCAGACCCCACAGGTCATAAAAGAAGTTGGAACCTAAGTAAAAACCTAAGGCTTTGGCCTAGGCAGGACTATACTGCCTCGCATACCAGCGAGTTTTACCTAACTTCCTCGCCTCCAGTGGCCCAATTGACAGCTTATCATTCGAATGATCCCTTCTGAGTGAATAATGAGTGAATAAGATAGAAGTAATCAACACAGTCACGTGTGGAACAGATATAGTATATTTCCAACTCACATAAGGATCGAGCCTCATATGGGTCAAATTTATTACTTCTATCATATTCACTCAGATAATATATATATATATATATATATATATATATATATATATATATACATACATATACTATATATATATATATATATATATATATATATATATATATATATATATATATAACTAGCAACCTTTCTCCCTAACCATTAACAGAACGGAGTAACTTATGCGACGACCCGAAGCTAATGAAAATGCCATCATTCCCCAAGATCAAGCAAAGTAACGGTCTCCTAGGCAGACCATTTCTTATCGCTAAATAACCCCATCAAACATTAGTTACATCAGCTGTACATCCTCTGCCCCACGCGAGCAGGTGATAACATATTATCTGCAGAAGTCCAAAGTTATCGCGTCTCTCCAGGTAAAAGAGACGAGGAAGCAAGATAAGAAGGAAGATAAACCGTTGCGAGAACCAAAGATGAGTCATGCAGTTATAATAAGCAGGAGGCATTTAGGAAATGTTTTCATGCAGAGGATCTTCTCTTGTCTAGCCCGCACGCGACGGACACAAGTGACGAAACGAAATGGTTGAATTAACGTTCTTCATAGAATAATTGGGGTATGTGATGACGCGCATGGCTCTCTCGTGTTGCTTGGTTTCCTAAGGTGTAAATGGTTTAGTTTCTCTATCGACATCAAATCTACGATTACTAAGTTGAGCTTTGCTAAAGGAATCTCCAAAACTATTCAAGACAAAATTTCTAAAATCTTTTAGCCTATATGCTTCCTCAAATTTGTAACCAAATTTTAAACATTTTCTGAACAAATCCACGTAGACCAGCTAGCTAAGTCTGTGGAGCTTCCCAAACAGAGACCCGAAATTAATCATAATAAAAACTGATCAACAAATTATCAAAAAACACTTTAAACAAACGGATATAAAAACAATCTTTCACAATGATTCATAGTACATTTCCATGTACCGTTTCCTGTCGAGACCAAATGCAGCACAGAAGAATCCAGCGGACAAGAACAGTTCAGAGGTGACCCACAAATTCACACCACCCTCAATCAAGTACGACAGGAGCATACCAACAGGTGGGGTCAAACTAAAGCAGCGGACTTCATTACCTGGGGAGACTGAGGACCAAAGGCTGGGCTCAAGCTTTCTTCACAAACAGACGGACTAGCAGCTAGAACATACAGACAGATTGGCTAATAGAACAGACAGACAGACTAGCTACTAAAACAGACAAGAAGGGCAGACTAGCTACTAGAACAGACACATAATACTAGCTACTAGAACAAACAGATAGGACTAGCTACTAGAACAGACAGGCTAGCTACTAGAACAGGCAAGAAAGACAGACTAGCTACTAGAGCAGACAAGAAAGACAGCCTGTCTACTAGAACAGACAGACAGACTGGCTACTAGAACAGACAGACAAATTAGCTACTAAAGTGAATTTGACACTAAATTTTACAATACAAAGACATTTTCAATAAATTTCATCGCCAATCCATGATGGCTGTTCCGTTTCATCTATAATAACAGTTTTTCAGTAAGGAGGAAATGTGAAAATATATTCATATAATACCAATGACATTTAAATAATTTTACTACACACTATTTCTGATGGCCACCAAAAACGGCCCAATATTAACAGCCAATACGGTCTGGATCAAATAGTTAAAAAAATAAAATAAACTAAATGCATATCATTTTGTACAGGCAAACAGACGCACTAGCAGTTAGCACATACAGACAGATTGGCTAATAGAACAGACAGACAGACTAGCTACTAAAACAGACAAGAAAGGCAGACTAGCTACTAGAACAGACAGACTGGCTACTAGAACAGACACATAAGACTAGCTACTAGAACAAACAGATAAGACTAGCCACTAGAACAGACAGGCTAGCTACTAGAACAGGCAAGAAATACAGACCAGCTACTAGAACAGACAGACAGACTAGCTACTAGAGCAGACAAGAAAGACAGCCTATCTACTAGAACAGACAGACAGACTGGCTACTAGAACAGACAGACAAATTGGCTACTAGAACAGACAGACAAATTAGCTACTAAAGTGAATTTGACATAAATTTTACAATACAAAAACATTTTCAATAAATTTTCATCGCCAATCCATGATGGCTGTTCCGTTTCATTATAATAACAGTTTTTCAGTAAGGAGGAAATGTGAAAATATATTCATATAATACCAATGACATTTAAATAATTTTACTACACACTATTTCTGATGGCCACCAAAAACGGTCCAATATTAACAGCCAATACGGTCTGGATCAAATATAGTTAAAAAAATAAAATAAACTAACTGCATATCATTTTGTACAGGCAACAACAACACCTTTATCCCCGAGTCAAAGCAAAAAACATTTAAAAGCCAGAGCACTGCCCCCAGCAACGTCAATAAAAACAATGCTTCAAACGAAAACCAAATAAACAAAGCCTTTTACCACTTGCGACTAGTGAACCCACACCCAATTCTCCTATTGAAGATGAAGCTTTGTCAAGTCATCCGGTCATGAAATTCACTTACGTTCTGAGAATTACGCACCATGGAGGAAGTTTCTCTTTTATTTTATTTTTTTTTATTTTCAATTTTAAAACTGTCTTTCTTCACAAGCTGATTCATTGCAAACCACCGAGCTCTTCTCAAATCAGGGTGGGATGACAGCACACGTACATTTTCCGTTATGACATAAAAATATGCATTTTCAAGAATGTTGGCTGTTTAGAATCCTCCACTAAGCAGTTTAGGGCAAACAGAAAACTTGCGCTTTTTTTTAAATTCGATTTTGGCTGACTAGAGAAGATATACAGACTCAAGACCACAAGCCATGCTTAAGAATTCTTCCAAGCTGTGTGTGTGTGAGAGAGAGAGAGAGAGAGAGAGAGAGAGAGAGAGAGAGAGAGAGAGAGAGAGAGAGAGAGCAGACTACTAAGACAGAAGATGGATAAACAGATTCAAGACCACAGCCATATTTGAGAGAATCCTTCCTAGCCTGAGAGAGAGAGAGAGAGAGAGAGAGAGAGAGAGAGAGAAATCTTCAAAGACTTGTCTGCCGCAACGGAGCAACAGCTGAAGCCTGTCAGAACGAAGAACCGCTTGTGGGGCAATTTGACAGCAAACGTCTTCTCAATGATGCTAGACTCAGACGTGAAATCTAGTGGCGTAAGTAACCCGATTGAGAGAGAGAGAATCTTCAAGAAAAGATGAGTCGCTTATTATGAGGTTCCAAAGATAGCGCTGGGATATCGATGTTACTAAGTGTTGTATTCTTTGAAAAAAAAAAATCTATCTCTGGCCACTATAAAAGTTACTTGAAAACTACTGGTGCCATAGGAAACACAAGAACACAAAATAAGCTTAGAAAATTAAACTAAGACTCAAATAGACTATACAGACTGTAAAGAACGAACTATACAGACAATTCTCGTACTACCTGTGTTAAAAACTTCGCAGAAAAAAAAAATTCATGTCTCAGTCTCTGATAATCCTCCAAGCATAGCAAAGAAAAAACAAAAGAAGTAATAAATAAAAGTGCAACGGTGAGCTTCATCTACGATCTTACCTGACGCATTGGTAACAAGCAGTACAAAGAACGGTAAAATGAAAAAAAAAAAAAAAAAAAAAAACAACACATTCCCACAGCACATCATCGATCTACTTTCACTTACTACTTCAATCACTAAGCCATTTTACCTTTCCTTATGCTTGCAAGCTATGGAGGGGTTTACTGCAGCAGCTAAAGCAAACAGCTGTCGTAGCTAAACCAATAAGCTGGATGTACTAGAAACGGTAGAAATATTAACCCGGCGGCAAAGATTCTAGACCTATCTAACCATTTACCGCCGCAGGTAAACGGATTTTTACCGACAAAGTTACCACGTATTTATCTGCAAAGAACCAGCTTCTTGCACGAATGGGTCCCAGTGCTTTTGGTTAAAGGGTCACCCGCAACTAAACCAATAAGCGGGATTCACGTATCAGCAACGATGTAAACATTATTCTAGACCTATCTAATCATTTTCCGACACGGGGACATCCAATATTTACTGATAAAGATACCATGTACTTATCAGCAGAGGTGCACAGCTGTTTACGCTAAAAGGTCCCTATATATTCAGGCAAGAGGTTTTGGCCTTTCACCAATTTACGGGCATTTACCGGCAACGTTATCACCAAAATTGCTAAACTTGGAGAGCAGTAATGAGCGGGCTTTATGAATCCAATTTGGAGGTAAATGTGAGCATATTGGCATCCGTTATATTCCGAAGTTCTGAGAAATATTCTAGTAAAGACACCCCTTATGGACGCCAAACTCTCTCTCTCTCTCTCTCTCTCTCTCTCTCTCTCTCTCTCTCTCTCTCTCTCTCTCACACACACACAACACACATCACACACACACACGTACACATTCACTTTTATGCAATCTCACAGACGAGACAAATCAATGAATTAATGGCGGACAGATATAAATTTATGCTATCCTCTGAGGCATGATCCCAGTATTTTTCACATTTCTTTCTGTTCCTTTATATTTCAGCGTAGCATGTAAAAGGGAGCATCTAACAGCACTTCCTTTTAACCTTTTCAATTCTTTTTTGCAACAGGTAACTGAGTAAGACCACAACAAACCAGGATTTCCATGGAAACAGACTTTCACAGGACGAAAGGGATGCGGATATATTCCTCCATGCAGAGAGAGAGAGAGAGAGAGAGAGAGAGAGAGAGAGAGAGAGAGAGAGAGAGAGAGAGAGAGAGAGAGAGAGAGACTGGACTGAACATCACTGAAAGACTTAAGAACAAAATACTACTTAGGAGAGAATTAAAGAAAAATAAGCATTGAAGTAAAAATAATATGTAATAGTCCCGCTTTTAAGTCGTGTATGCGAAAATGCAACAATTCTTGCACTATCTAACGCAACAATGAATTCAGGGTAAGTCTGAAATATCAAATATGCTCGTAGATTTATGGGAAAAGATTTTTCATAACAAATAAAATCACCGAATGAATTGAATGTCACTTGTCACAATACCTCCGGCTGACCTCATTCCAAAGCATCTAGTTCAACTGCCATTTGTCTATTAATTTAATTGTTCTCTGCCACAGTCTAAAGCAAAAAATGAAGAGCGCAGTTCAGCCAATACCAGGGTTGATTTTCACATTAAAATCATCCGCACAAAAATAATATGAATCTCGATTTCTGCAGCACGCCTAAAAAACGATTAAATTTTGTAGTTATTATTATCATTATTATTATTAAACCTGAATTACTTCTTTTACACAAATGATCTCTGAAATACAAGAAGCTTCATCTACAATATTTTCAAGTTCTACCTTTAATTCTTTAAACGTTTTTTCAAGGTATAATGTGATCTGAAAACTATTTGCAAGTCTATATATCATAATCTTACAATGATTGTTTTTAAGTTCTACCATAACGTTGTAAGAATTATTTTCAAGCTATATCAAAGTTATAAATATTATTTTCAAGCTGTATCATAGTTATAAAGTCTATTTTCAACCTATACTAACCGTTGACGAAAGCAAATTGATTTAAGAAAAGAGATATAAAAACTGCAAAGTTGAAAAGGTAGTTGGCCTACTGCTGCTGCTGCTGCTGCTGCTGCTGCTGCTGCTGCTACTACTACTACTGCTGCTATTACTACTACTGCTGCTATTACTACTACTTCTGCTACTACTGTCACTGCTGACGAAAGCAAATTCAATTTAGGAAACACTTAAAAACTCCACAGATTTAAAAGGCAGTTTGAAGATGATGCAACCTCTACATCTACTGCTACTGCTACTGCTTCTGCTTCTGCTACTGCTACTAATGCTTCTGCTACTAATGTCACTGCTGTCGGAAACAAATTCATTTTAAGAAATACTTAAAAACTGCAAAGATTGAAAGGGGAGTTTTGAAGATGATGCAACCTCTAACTCTACTGCTACTGCTACTGCTACTGCTACTACTGCTACTGCTGGTGCTTAAAAAGCTGACGTTTCATTCTCCCCGTACACCAACAATATACGTACCAATAAGTCGCCTTCCGGAAGTAAGGAGGTGAGTACGTACACAATCTGGAGTACGACGAGTCAGAGAAAGCAGCCCAGTCCATGAGTCAGCTTTAAAGAGGGAGGGACGAGGGAGCCGCCGCGTGCTCTTCCTTCCCCTCCCCCCTCTTCCCCTTCCTATATCCAACGCTCACCCCATCCCTCACATTCCCCTCTCCAATACCCTCCCTTCTCTCCCGTCAACCTGCCACACCGTGCCATCCCATTAAATTCTCCTGACGAAAACACTCCATGGCCATAAGACATTCTGCGGAATTATGATTTTTTATTTGTATAAATGTATATATATAGTATATATATATATATATATATATATATATATATATATATACAGAACATTTTTGCCAGCCATGTATACACACACAAATAAATAAATAAATATATATATATATATATATATATATATATATATATATATATATATTCTTTTCATATCAATACTAGGAGCACCTTCTCTCTCTCTCTCTCTCTCTCTCCTCTCTCTCTCTCAATTTCACTTTTCCAATCTAACAATCAAACAACACTAACATAATGCGTAATTCTTACATTTACTCCTCTTTTAATTATTATCATTCCGTAACAAGTACAACATTTTGTCATCACCTTTTTTCCACACTTTAGTGTGCAGCACCACCCAAGCAACTTACACAAGAGGTGAGGTTGCAAGACCTAGTACGTACCACCACAAAAAAAAACTAATGTTGGACTGAGCAAAATATCTCAACATCTTCAGGAACCGTCGCTACAGCTGGTCGTAGTAAGACAATTACGCCTACTGTCGTTGCTACTGCAATTATTGATAGTAATGATAATAGTATTACTAATTATATCTATAGCAATAATAATTGAATTAGTAAGTAAATATATTTATGTTTATAGTAATAATTGTATTAGTGATATATCTATAGTAATAGTAATTGTATTAGTAATTATATTTATAGCAATAATAATTGTATAAGTAATTATATTTATAGTATTAATAATTGTATTACTAATTTTATTTATAATAATAATAATTGTATTAGTAATCATATTCACAGTACTAATAATTGTATTAGTAATCATATTTATATTTATAGTATTAATAATTGTATTAGTAATTACATTTTTAGTAATAATAATTTTATTATTAATTATATTTAAAGCAACAATAATTGTATTAGCACTTATTTTTACAATAAAAAAAATAACGCTTCTATAACCAGCTGAGTACAATATATTATAACTGATGAATTTTCAATCACAAATGCTACAAGAACAAGTGTAATAAACAGGCAGTTATTTAATATTGAAACAATCAACTAATGATTCTATAACCAACTGCATACAACGATTTTGCTACAACAACAGTTTAATATACAGCCAACTACTTTTACAACTACAATAGTTACTACAAAAACGACTCTTTGAACAGCGGCCATGTATAATATGCAGTTTCCTATTAATTCTACTTCTGCTACAACTAAAATAACTCGGTAAATAGACTTGAATTACACACCACAAGTTAGCAATGAAATATTCATATTATTAAAGACTTGAATTACACACCACAAGTTAGCTATGAAATATTCATATTATTAAGTTAGCTTGAATTACACACCACAAGTTAGCAATGAAATATTCATATTATTAAAGACTTGAATTACACACCACAAGTTAGCTATGAAATATTCATATTATTAAAGACTTGAATTACACACCACAAGTTAGCAATGAAATATTCATATTATTAAAGACTTGAATTACACACCACAAGTTAGCAATGAAATATTCATATTATTAAAGACTTGAATTACACACCACAAGTTAGCTATGAAATATTCATATTATTAAAGAGTATGTTAAAAAAACTCAGATAAAACATAGACGTCTGCATAAGACATTTTACATAAGCAACAAAGGTTAGCTATGAAATGCTCAGCAACCGAAAACTATAAAAAAAGAAAGAAAAAAAAAAATAGGAAAAAAAATGACG
>NC_061110.1:108267511-108280011 GCF_015104395.2 Macrobrachium nipponense
TATGTAGATCAACATCCAGCGCTTTCCTCTCACTTCATGTAAGAAAATACGAAACCAACAATTATGTTTATACTTAGTTTCCGATCTCTCTCTCTCTCTCTCTCTCTCTCTCTCTCTCTCTCTCTCTCTCTCTCTCTCTCTCTCTCTCTCTCTCTCTCATACAGGTATAAGGCATGAAGACAAGCAGGGAAGACAAAATACCAAAAAGTTATGTAGATCAACATCCAGTACTCTCCTCTCACTTCATGTACGAAAACACGAAACCAACAATTATATTCAAACTTCGTTTCCAGTCTCTCTCTCTCTCTCTCTCTCTCTCTCTCTCTCTCTCTCTCTCTCTCTCTCTCTCATATGGCAAAAAATAACAGTTATCCATGATACCCAAACACCTCAACCTCTCTCTCTCTCTCTCTCTCATATGTCAAAAATAAAATTTAACAAAAAAAAAAAAAAACTCTCCCTCTCTATCTCTCTCTCTCTCATTGTGCGTGCATGTATGTGCAAAACGAAAGGGACACACACACAAACACACACAATCCCCGTGAAACACGAAGATGAGTTATTGGACACTCAAAATGCAGAGGGAATACGTGCCAGTGCGTAAACTATAGTAAAAGATCCCCCCTTCGATACCCAAGAAAGAAAGGTCGCCTGAGGTCAAGGCAACCCGTAAAAAAAAATGGGGGGGGGGGGGGGACTGATTGGGTAACCTGAACTGGCATCACTTTGACCACAATCATGAACATCGAGTCAAACTGTGACATTTACAGGTAAATAAATCTCACAGACTCTGCTGATAAATACAATATACTGGTGCTTGAATAATATGTTTTTTATGATCGTAAATTACAACGTTAACTTGCTCAAGGGCTTTTCAAATTTGTGCAGTTGGTACTATTAAACCATTATCTGTACATTACTGACATATATAAAGTTATGGATGACACTTAAATTATGGTGGCAATTTTTTTTTTTTATAATATTCTATACACAAACTGTAAATAAAAAACATTTAGACAAAGTATTTTCACAAGCATCCTCTGAAACGCTGAACAACAATGCAATTCGTTTTGAATATAATGTTTCTGCTATGCATTTTCAAACAGAAATATTAGTTATGACATCACGATTAAGTTTATTCACTAATAACATTATGGCGAGATTTAGTATATCAATACCGGTCGTGGCCAAGGTATATATGCTTTATAAAATCCTAATAATGATAACAATGTTGAATAACAGCTGAATAATACTGAAGAGTAAAAGTACGGCAAGTCTCATTTACAAAAGTACTACCTAGACATAGGAAAGCGGTATACCTAACAATTTAACGACTGGGTGGTTTATAGATACAAACTGCCGTTGGTAGCAGTTATAACTGCACGTCATTACCCAGACGCCAGATATAATACACAATCAATCAATCACGTCATTACCCAGAGCTAAGTAAGATTCTCAAAGGGTGGATGTTTGATCGTGCATAATCATTATGAGTCGTTGTGTATAACGCGATATCGTTATGAGTAATTGCATATAACGTAATAATTGATAAAACTAGTACTTCATCACCGCATCAATGTCGCAGATAACAGGAAACCATCGTCGTACAACGGGGATTTATTGCCTTTTTTAACCGAGAAGAAATTTTTGCTGTTCATAAATGTACGCACGTACAACACACAAACGCATAAACATTCTCTCTCTCTCTCTCTCTCTCTCTCTCTCTCTCTCATATATATATATATATATATATATATATATATATATATATATATATATATATATATATAAATTTGTATGTGTGTGTGCACGCGCGCGCTTGTCAAGGTTGCTTAGAGGAACAAATTATAAAATAAGAATTGATACCAATATGTCCGTGGCATATCGAGACTAGAAAATTGAGTAATTCTAGTATGTAATCTCAAACTAAAACTACTGTATGAAAGTTTCTTTAACTTTCTTCCAATTCGTATCTTTCATCAAGACATTACCCTCCGCCATAATAAAAAAAAAAAAAGGGGGGTGGGGGGAGTAAGTCATAAAACCAAGTAATTACCGATTTCACGGCCACATGTCAGTCAACACCCAGACAAATCAATTCCTCTGGTATCTATCACTCTTGGAAAGTGCTGGGTCACTGTTTTTCTTTTTGCAATCAGGTGAATTGTCAAGCAAGCACATTCATTCAAATGTCAACGTCTGTAAAAATAAAATAATATGTAAAGGGTATATGATAAATGTAAGTTTGTGTTTATATATCTATATATATATATATATATATATATATATATATATACACACGCACACCTTATATGTATATATATATATATATATATATATATAATAAATATATATATAAAAATACATATATAATGTATGTGTATGTATATGTATGTATATATATATAAATATATAATATATATAGTAATATATATATATATATATATTTATGTTTATATATATATTTATAAAATATATATTATATATACATAAATGTATGTGTATGTGTATCTTATATATATATATTATATATATATATATCTTATAATACACACACACACACTAATACTGTTTGCAAGACAAATATGAGTGACTAGGTCACTCATCCAAATGCTAGTTTCATTGTATATATATTATCATTCCTTAACAGCATCTAAACACGTGAAAAATACTCTAGTCCATGAACAGTTGCAAAAAAAAAAAAAAAAAAAAAAAAAATCTCACTCTTAAATTGCCAAACAAGTCTAAAATAAGTCATTTTTTTTCTTTGCTGCTAACTAAAATATTTAAGTATACACTCTTGAAGTCTAACGTCACGAAATTTTGACGAACAGTGAAGATGCTTGACATTAATTAAGGTCACTGAATAATTCACGGACCAAAATGGACGTAAAGTTACCCACAATCTGCAAAAAAAAAAAAAAAAAAAAAAAAAAAAAAAGAATAACCAATATGACAGGCGAATATCTGCAAGGGTCCGCAAAACACTGAGTTCCTGCTCTCTCTCTCAGGCTAAACCCAAGCCGGAACTCACAGACAAAATAAAGAAAAAATGAGAAAAATAAAGAAAAAGGTTCAGATGTAATCCGCAACCCGGATACGGTCAGATAAGAGGAATGCCATAGCAGAGCTGGATGGGTATTGGTCAAGGTGCTTGGGTACGTACCCGCAATAACAAAGAGTACTATGGAGTGAAATAAAATTGTTAATTTTAAGGAGAAAAATGAAAAAAAAAAAGGCACTGAACTGAAAAAGGAATATACACGAACGCAATAAGGTTTTCTCCTTACCGGTGATATTAGGTACAATACTCCCCGTGAGTTATGTAAAGACCACGTAAATATACTGACAGGCCATTCTACCAAATAAATGGCATATCCTTCTAGCCTATTTACCTACTAACATCCTTTATATGTACTGACGAACATATGTATAAAGAAATTATGTATGAAAATTCGTAAAGTAACTAAGTCTACTGGCATAACCAGCCTCGTTTCATGGACAGAACCAGCTCCGTTTCAGGGAATCCCTTCTTACCCCCACCCCCTTCGGAGGGGGCGAAGAGGTAGGATGAAACCCCATTATAAACCATTAGGAGTCCCCACTCTAGCCCTGCCAAGTTTCATGCCCATCGGATCAGCCGTTTGGCCGTGATTAAATATATATATATATATATATCAAATCAGGCGTTGACTGAAGGAAAACAGGCCAATCTACATAGTTTTTTATTCAACGTTTCATAACAACATTTATTACATCTTCTGGGAATCTGTCAATTAAATTAAAATAATAATATTATAAAACAATCTTAAATTTACTAAAAAATTAAAAAAAATTGTAAAAAGACTAAAATTACTAAAATATACAATTACAGAAAATTATTATTTAAAAGCTGGAACCGCCAACCAACCTTAAGTTAAGAGAGAGAAAGACTGAATGATAGGAGACAACAAAAAAGGAGACACGTTGAACTAAGGTACAGTTGGATGGAGGAGGTTTGGGTATTAAACTGGGGAACCAGCTGCTTGATGAGTAATGACTCTAAAATGGGTAATTCTTGGGGGTTTGGTGTTTGCCCTATAATGCAAAAATCGTCTCTTTCGATATGTGTTTTGCAGATTTTTGCATGGTTTGTCCTGATATTTGAATGTTCAGGGTTGGAGAGCTACTTCCTGTTCGGAAGCTTATTCCACGATGAGAATCGATTCTGACCTTCAGTAACCTCTTCGTAGATCCCAGAGTTACACTTTGGGCCAAGTATATTTATATCTACATTTATTTGAGGTTCAAGAAGGGACTCAAAATCGATCTTTATATTTAAAGAAAGACCCAATTGTTAATGGATTTTTTGGTATTAGTTTAATACTGACTGCAACCATAGTGTTTTTCCATAATCTGGGTAAACTTTTTTCTGAAGGAGTCATCAATGTAAAAATGGAAATTTTGCATAAATGACTAACTTTGGTACCGTGATAAATGTTTTCGTATTGTTAAAAAAACTGCATATTAAGAAAACTCCGAAGCCTCTTATAAAATAGCTTTTGAGGGAAGCAATTATTTTTTAAAACTATTCCATAGGTAATTTATTTCCTGATTGAAGGAATGCCAGTTTGATGTGATAAAAAAATGCCCTATGTATAAGAGTTGACAATGAATTAAGCTTAAAATTATAAAAACATGAGCTGTAATAATTAGATCCTAGACCTGTAAAAGTTTTCTTCCTAAAAACAGAAGTGTTAAAAGAACCATTCTCTCGTGTACGATAAACCTCTACATAAGCCAGTTGACTATTTTCCTCTCTTTCGACCGTAAACTTAATATTGTTATGTTGGGAATTAACATACGCTAAGAAAGAGTCAATATCAGAGTTTCTCTTGAATAATGCGAATGTGTCATCCACATACCTCACGTAAAAAATAGGGTGAAACTAAGAGGACATCATCAAGCATGCGCTCCTCCACGGAGGACATGAAGATGTTAGCGAATGTCGGGCCCAAAGGAGAGCCCATGGCTACACCTTTCACATATCCGAAAATATTTTTTTTCAGATTCTGAGTAAATTTACGTCCATTTTGCTCCGTGAATTATTCAGTGACGGTAATTAATGTCAGACACCTGCACTGTTTGTCAAAATTTCGTGACCTTGTGGGTCAAAAATGTACATAAAGATTATTGTTAGGAGAATAAAAGTTTGCCATTTAAAACCTGGTAAATAATATATAATATCTATATATATTATATTATATAATTTAGATAATAATATATATATATAATCATGCATAAAAGGCCCATTAAAACACTCTGGTCTAAAGCTAAGGATTATATTTCTGTGGACTAACTTCCACCCATATCAAGTGTAAAGGACAGAAGGAGTTACATTTAACTTTAAACCAGAGTGTTTTAATGGACCCTTTATACTTGAGACGTATCCTGTTTTAATAGGATTTTTTTTTTACTTATATATACATATGTATGTGTGTATATATGTATATATATAGACAAACGCATATATGTATTTATATATATATATAAATACACATATACAGAGAGAGAGAGAGAGAGAGAGAGAGAGTCAAACTCCCGGTTTGAGCACACACTAAAGAAAATCAACCACAAAAAACAAATGGAAGATGTCAAGCTCAAAACATTCCTTGTAAATATTTACGATATCATGAAGACAACCACAATGCCTATGGAATATCCATTGCGACCAGAGATAACTTCCAACAAGACTTCCTCTAAGTACATTAGTAATGGGAATCACAGACGCCACCTGGCATCACTTTCTTTGGCGATTATATCTACGAACCCACATCCTTCTCCTCGGGATGATGACGCTAGTGATAATGGTGAACCACTGATTATCCCCGCCATCGTTTTCACAAACCACTATCACCCCTTTATCATCCGCGACCGCTCGCTCAATCACATTTCCGAGGAGTAGAGTACGTCCACACGGTTGAACAATGTCCCGCGGACAAACATTGTTACCAATTAACAATTGTCTGCCGGTTTTTGCCTTATGAGCCGAGTAAAAACAGGGGTATACATCATCTGGTACCACTGTTTGTTGCCAGATCTACTTCCATCGTTTCAACGCTTATGATGTCATCCTGCTTCGCCTACGATATAGTAACAATGTTTATCCTTCGGACATTGTTCGACCGCGTGGACGCAACTTTAAGTTCAGCGGATCGGCCCCTATAGCTGCAACTCCTTTCGTTCCTTTTACTGTACCTCCTTTCGTATTCCCTTTCTTCCGTCTTACTTTCCACCCTCTCTTAATTTGATATAAAGGTTAAAATATATATTTTTATCATTATGCCAAGCACTGGGGCAACTAAGGCCATTCAGCGCTGAAACGGAAATTGATAGTAAAAGGTTTGAAAAGTGTAACATGAGGAAAACCTCGCAGTTGCATTATGAATCAATTGTTAGGAGAGGGTGGACAGAAAGATGGTAGGAATAGAATATGAACGGGGGTACAGTAAAAGGAATGGCAGTAGTTGAAGCTGGGGGCCGAAGGAACGCTACAAAGAACCTTAAGTAATGCCTACATTGCAACGAAATTCGAATGAGGTGCACTGACGGCACTAACCCCCCTACGGGGTCCACCCTCTCTTAACAATTGCTTCATAGTGTAACTGCGAGGTTTTCCTCCTGTTACACCTTTCAATCCTGTTACTCTCAATTCCCGTTTCCGCCCTGAATCACCTCTTAAGTCCCAGAGCTTGGCCTTTGGCCTACATTCTAGTTTCAATTCAATTCGCGATTCTTACAAATTCCCAAAAAGCAAAACGCCTCGTCAAGTTTTTTGGGTTGCAATTATTCTGCATACGAGCCATTACTAATTGTCAGTTTCGGCCGAGCAGGTGACGGGGCTTTCGCCCTGTAATTAGCGGTGAATCTATAACCGTGTCTGTGATTAAGGAGTCATTATACCTGGGAGTTGTTAGTTTACGCGCGTTGGCAGCGTATAAAAATAGCATTTATTCTTCTGATCCCAACCACACTGAAGTCATCTGGTAATTGGGCTCAAGGAACGGACTCTCTCTCTCTCTCTCTCTCTCTCTCTCTCTCTCTCTCTCTCTCTCTCTCTCTCTCCCGTAAGTAGCCATCTTGCTTGGTGAGTCGTACCCGCGTGAAGTCAGATTAATCAACAGATATCACAAGTTTAACATACGACTAGAATTTGAGAAATATCTAGAAGTGTTCGTGAACTATCGGTGATAAGATTAGTGTGAAAATAGTAGGATAAAGCGTCTTCTAAGTTAGTTATCAAGTGTAATACTATAAAAATCAGAACAAAGATGGCAGTAAGTTCCAACTGCGGGAAGAGGTGGCGTAATTTGGCGTGTCTAGCAGATTCGCAATACGATGAGGTAGCAGGAAGGGAACTGGCATTTCTCATCTATGAAATCAGCAACAGTCCTAACCAAAAAGATACAAAAGCATTCATAGATATATTAGAAGGATATAATCCTTCAAACTGGAACAAATCTAATGAAAACATCTTGAAAATAATTGAAGAAGTTCCAAATAAAATCCAAGTGGTCAAGAGACTCATAAAGAAAATATACATAAACCAACATATTCCGACAAAGAAAATGAATAAGGTGAATCTTGTGAATATCCTAATTGATGCATTAAAAAGGAAAAAGAATGCCAAAAGCATGCAAACTGTGTAAGGTTTGGTATAGCATAGTCAATCCACAAAACCTAATCAGAAAATGTGCTGCATGCAACATTCCGACCCATCCACAGTGTGCTGAGGTAATACAAGATTTGAGAAAAGATACAAGAATTTTTTGTTCAACATGTCTATCATGGATAGACAATGTAATTAAATCAAGATTGAATGTACAAATAGTTGAGGATGAAGAGAAGAGGAAGAGGAAGAAGAAGAAGAAAAAGAAGAGAAAAGAGAAAACGGAAGAGAAGTAAACAAAAATGAAATGACAGAAAAAAATAAGGAAAACAAAGAACAAGATAAAAGTATGGATGCAGAGATACTCATTGATACTACATATGAGGCAATAAAGCAGCATACCTACGAAGAAATAAATTACGATATGACAACAGAAAAGCAAATCCCCGAAGAGGCTCTACTCAGATCTATACAATGACGGGAAAGAGGAAAAAATAGACAAGAAAGACAAAATCTGCAACCTTTTGAAAAGAGGGAATTGCAGATTTGGAGAAAGATGTTACTACAAACATCCTAAGATATGTCAAAACTATGAAATATATGGTAAATGTGCATACTTAGAGGATATGGGGAGATGCAGAGATCTGCATCCAAAAATATGTAAAAACCTAAAAGAGGAAAGGAAAAAGGGATGTAAGTTCGACAAAAAATGCAAATATATGCCCCCTGTGAGCCATGAATCATAATCAAATAAATAACCAACCAAGTAATAAAATCCAAAATAAGAAAGAAACAAATAAAGAGAGAAATCAAGAATATCAGGTAAGAGAGAAAAGCAAAACCACCACTGAGATATGCAGAGGTGTCAGCAAAAAATTTCAAAGCATCAGCTCCGAAATTCTACTCAAGAGATAATAACTGTATTTATTATGCAAGAGGATATTGCAGAAACGGAGAAATTGCAGATTCAGACACAAAATGAATAATTATGATGAAGGAAGATCAAATATTATGGAAAAGTTGGATTTTTTAATGTCAGAATTTTCTGGAAATGAAAAAAAGAAACAACATACCAGAACAGGAAAGAGACATGGGAAAATCCTTATTACTACCAGTATTAAATAAAGGAGAAAACATGCAAACCATCATAGTGATGAATGCGCAGGGTTTAGTTACGAGTAACTCAAAAAGAAAAATAGAGTACTTAGAAGAACTAACCCAAAAATGAAAAGAAAATAGATATAATGAATATAGTGAAACCTGGTATTCCCAGGAGACTGGGAATGATGATCAAATAAAAGGGTTCCAAACTTATAGATCAGATAGAAAAATAGGAATCAAGGGGGAACCGCAATATATGGGAAAGACAAAAACAAGGAAAAATATATGAGAAATATAGTAACTCAGAATGTGAACTAATAGCGGTAGAATTTGAATCTGAAAAATTGATGAACATAGTAATATATAGACCTCCTAATACTAAAGAGTTTGACTTAATAATTGAAAAATTGGATGATATATGTAGAAATCACAAGGACTGGACTATTCTCCTATCTGGTGACTTCAACTTTCCTTCCTTTCGTAGAATGGAAAGAACGAATAGGAGATTGTGGTGTACTTATACATATAAAAAGAGAGTAATAGTAGTGCAGAAGATAAGAGGCAATTTGAAAAGCTATTAGATATGCTACTAGAATACAACATTCAACAAATAAATCACCTGCCAACAAGAAAGGAAAATACTTTAGACCTAGTATTTGTGAACGAGATGAATTATGTTAAAGAAATAATAGTTTATAATGCGAATATTCAGACCATAATGTCATAGAATTAACAGTTCATTCCAAAGCAAGTGAAAATAGAGATAAGCAAGAAATGAAAAAGTGGGAAGGATATGGAAAATACAACTTCTACAGTAAAAATATAAAATGGTCAGAAATTAATGAAGAATTAAACAAAGATTGGGATAACATTTTCGTAAGTATGACATAAGGGTAAATACGGAGATATTATATAAAAATATTGGAAGAAAATAGTGGAAAAATATATACCGAAGAAGAAAAAGTAAACAATCATTCATGCATACCAAGAGACAGAAGGATCTTGTTCCAGAAAATCAGAAAGTGGAAAAAAGGTCTTGCAAAAGAAAAAAATGCATGGAAAGTTATAGAACTAAAAAGTAAGATAGAAAATGCAGAACAAAAGATTATACAATCAAAAGAAAATGAAAAACGGGACTTGGAAGAAAAAACCCTATTAAATATCAAGCAAAACCCCAAGCTATTATACTCATATGCGAAGAAGATGAATAAAAGAAGAATAGAAATAGGCCCTCTGAGAATTGAAGGGAGATTAACGAATGAAAAAAGGAAATTTGCAACATACTGGCAGAACGATATAAGAGAGAATTCACCCCTAGAATAGATAATGAAGATAATGATATAGAAGTAAGGGATGAAAATAGTGAATATTTAGCTGACATAGATATTAATGAAGCTGATATTGTGCAGGCTATTAATGAAATTAAAAATGGAGCTGCTGCAGGCCGGATGGAATTCCTGCTATTTTGTTAAAGAAAGTAGTTCATCTATCGCAAAGCCACTTGCAATATTATTAAGACAAAGTGTAGATACAGGCAAGATTTATGATGAGCACAAATTAGCAATATTATTACCCCTACTTTCAAAAGTGGATCAAGACTAGAGGCAAGTAATATAGGCCTGTGAGTCTAACATCACATATTATGAAAGTGTATGAAAGGGTAATGAAGAAAAATATTATGAAACATTTAATAAAAAATAATTTGTTTAATAAAGGACAACATGGTTTCGTACCCGGAGTACACAAACCCAACTGTTAGTCCACCGTGAGAACATATTCAAAAATATGAAAAGCGGAAATGAAACAGATGTTGTTTATTTAGACTTTGCAAAAGCTTTTGATAAAGTAGACCATAATATATTAGCGAAGAAAATTAGAAAACACAATATCGTGGATAAAGTAGGAAGATGGTTAAAAGAATTTTTTACACAACAGAAAACAGAAAAGATAGTTATTGCAAACGACGAGAAATCGGATGAAGTCAAGGTAATATCCGGTGTGCCGCAAGGTACGGTGTTAGCTGCAATACTGTTTGTATTATGATTGAAGACATAGACAATAATGTGAAGGATTCGGTAGTGAGTAGTTTCGCAGATGACACAAGAATAAGTAGAGAAATTACTTGTGATGAAGATAGGAACGCTCTACAAAGAGACCTTAACAAAGTATATGATGGGGCAGAGGTAAATAGGATGGTATTTAACTCTGATAAATTTGAATAAATAAATTATGGAGACAGAGAAAGAAAGCTATATGCATATAAGGGACCTAAATAATGAGGACCATCACAAATAAGGAAGCAGTTAAAGACCTTGGTGTGATGATGAATAGGAACATGTTATGCAATGATCAAATAGCAAACTCTGTTGGCAAAATGTAAAGCAAAAATGGGAATGTTGTTACGGCACTTCAAAACAAAGGAAAAGCTGAACACATGATTAAGCTTTATAAAACATATGTTCGTAGTCCACTTGAATATTGCAATATGATATGGTACCCACACTATCAAAAGGATATTGCACAAATAGAGAGTGTACAAAGGTCCTTTACAGCTAGAATAGAAGAAGTTAAGGACCTAGACTACTGGGAAAGACTACAATTCTTAAAATTATATAGTCTAGAAAGGAGAAGAGAACGCTACATGATAATTCAGGCATGGGAAACAGATAGAAGGAATAGCAGAAAATATCATGGAACTAAAAATATCAGAAAGAGCAAGCAGAGGTAGATTAATAGTGCCCAAAACTATACCAGGAAAAATAAGGAAAGCACAGGCAGGACATTAATCCACTACGCACCAGCATCGATAATGCAGCGTCTATTCAATGCGTTGCCAGCTCATCTGAGGAATATATCAGGAGTGAGCGTAGATGTGTTTAAGAATAAGCTCGACAAATATCTAAACTGCATCCCAGACCATCCAAGATTGGAAGATGCAAAATATACCGGAAGATGTACTAGCAACTCTCTGGTAGATCATTAGAGGTGCCTCACACTGAGGGACCTGGAGCAACCCGAACAAGATGTAAGGTCTGTAAGGTCTGTAAGGTCTCTCTCTCTCTCTCAGCGCAAGAGACGAATGAGATACATGCGATTCTGGTTAACAATAATTTGAATAACTAGAGGGTCTAGATTTTTCGAATGGCAAAGTTTACAGCAATGAAAAAAAAAACATAAAATATATATATATATATAAAACTACAAATTAAGCAACTATATAAATGATTAGGGGTAAGTTTTCCTTAGTTCCAATCATGATTTCTATTTTACCATATTTTGCACACAACTCGAATCAGCCATCATCGATTATTAAGAAACCGACGGCTGTTCTGACAGCTACTATAATGCCTTAATTATTAATCATTACCTGTTTTTAATTGTCAGATATTTGGTACTGTCGATCATCTAGCAAGGAGGGGAGAGCAATGAGTGTCCAATATTAAATTTTCATCGTCAATCATCAATTACTAGTAACAATCAACTTCTCAATTCATTATCTGGTAAAAATTATCCGACAAAAGCCTTTTACAAATATGATGAAACGTTTGACTAGGACTCACCAAACAATCAATGTCAGGCGAAGGAAAAAAAAAACATTTCAAAAGAGGAACAAATGAAAACGAAAATATTACGGAGAGGCGGGGGAGACGAAAGATAAGATAAGATTAAAGGCTTGGAAACGAAGACCAGTGAATAAACAGTCATGATGAAATGAATGAAATGAAAAGGACACGATGAGGATGATTGAAAA
>NC_061110.1:108285011-108327100 GCF_015104395.2 Macrobrachium nipponense
TTGTTTCGATACCGAAGAAATTATTTAAGTGAATATTAGTCGTACCGGAACACTGAAATCTGCAATGGGAGAAAATTCCAAAGCCGAATAAAATACGCAGAAATACACGAAATATGTATGGTATGGAATTTTCACATTCCCTCGCTCCTTCTGTGTTTCCCAACTTGAATACCACTCAACTAGAAAAATAAAATACAAAGGCGAGATGGCCAGATCAACCAACTAAGATCGGGAGAGGAAGTGAGGACGAAACAGCAGGATATAATGAACAGGAATAAGAGAAATAAAAGGGAAATATCAACAAACATAAGTACATATGAGAAGAACCACGAAATTAACAAAGGTAAAACAAAGAAACAATAAGAGAGGATATGATAACTGGTGACAACAAATGAGAAATAAGAGAATATAAAAGAAGAACCACATAGGAAAAACAACGAAACAAAAGAGGATATAATATAAGGGACCAAAAGCTAGAAATATGAGAGAAAACAACAGCAGCCCGTAGGAGAACCGCAAAGATAAACAGGCGGAAAAACAACGAAAGCAGCAACGGAAACATTCCAACAACCAAAACCTGGCACACAGAATGATCAGTGGGAGGAGGAGGTCGATATCTGATCGAACCACCAAGCTGGAATGCCCAATGTCCTAAAATGTTTTCAGAACAATGGTCTGTTTTTATATACATGTGTGTGACAGGGTAAGTTGGAGAATGCAAGGGATCTCAAAGGAAAAATCAATATTCTGATAAAAGGGAATGTGGCCAGAACTGCATTTCCTAAAGGATTTCACATGCCTGTCCTTTTTGACATGCTTAACGATCTCGGGGATTCAGACAGCGGGGGATTTTTGTGAGCAGAGGGGAAAATATTTGAATAAATAAACAAATCAGATCGTGCAATAATGCAACGGAGATTCATCGAAAGAACAAACAAGTAAAAAATGAGCCCAAGTTTCTTCGGCGCAATCGAGTTTTCTGTACACCGTATAACGCCATGGTCCATGAAACTAACCCATGAAACTTTCAGCTACAGTCCGGTGGGGGCCAGTGTTGTTGGCACCTATATGGTGTCAACCGCACGATCATGGCTAACTTTAACCTTAAATAAAATAAAAACTACTCAGGCTGGGGGGCTGCAATTTGGCATGTTCGACGATTGCAGGGTGGATGATCAACATACCAATTTGCAACCCTCTAGCCTAAGTAGTTTTTAAGATCGGAGGGCGGACGGACAGACAAAAAGCCATCTCAATAGTACGCCTTCACAGAAAACTAGACAATTGGATAAATGGAAAAATCAAATGGTGCAATAGTGCAGCGGAAATTCATCGAAAGAACAACTAAGAAATTGGTTGGAGTACAGTTAAAGAACGTCCAGGAGCAACATCTGAAAGAGTAAAAAAAAATTATGCCAAAAAAAGTATGACATTAAAAAGTTAATAAGCGACGACGCGCCCAGGGTTGAATAACAGTAAAAACTATTGAGAGAAAACTTCTTGTTCTTATGTAGAAGTGAAATTCAAGAATTAGATTTTATAATAAATAGATGCAAAATGTACCTGACAAAGCTGGCTTGTCAAATGTACGAATATTCTAAGGTTGATAACTGTACATGACTCAAGTAAAGAAACACCTGAAGAAGGCAAAAGTTCAAGAAAGTAATATATATTTGAGAAAAGCTTTGAAGTACTTTTTTTTAGGCTCTAATGAGAGGCACCAGGAATTGGTGAGATTACACTGAAATGCTGTCGAACTGCAACATAAATGTCACTGACTTTCATTCTTTCTTTCTTTAAACCTTCAGTGGAAAACCCTTATGGACAGAGGTTACGAATTTAGTTTAGGCCACAGGCCAAGCACTAGGACCTATGAGGTCATTCAGCGCTGGAAAGGATATTGAGAGTAAAAGGTTTGAAAGGTGTAACAGGAGGAAAACCTCTCAATTGCACTATGAATTACTTGTTGGGAGAGGATAGATAGCAAGATGGAAGAAAGGGAATATGAATGAAAGTACAGCCAAAAGAATGAAAGAAGGCGCTGCAAAAAACTTTCAGTAATGCCCACAGTGCATCCTGCGAGGCGTACTGACGGTACTAACCCCCTACGGGGCTTATGAACAGAGTCAACAGGCTATAAACCCAAAACGGCTCAGAAGGGAAATGAGCTGCAGAGAAAGACAAGTTATAGGAAAAGGTGACAAATATATAAATATATAAATATGAGGGATTAGAAAGCAATCAAGATACACCTGAATTTCAGGAGACGTCAAAAGAGAGCAGGAATGAATTTGCACCTCACTTCAATATTCGGAGACCAGAAGATTCCACAACTATATATACTAAGCAAAGTTTTCCACATTATAGTTGTAGCCAAAATAAAACTCATCACAAACTGACTGAACAAAGAATTACTTTGGCAGTGAATTAGGAGAAAGATAACGCAAGTTGTTGTAATAACTACAGCGAAATAGCAATGCCTACTACTGAGGTTTGTTTGTTTATTTGTATGGTGTTTTTACGTTGCATGGAACGTGGTTATTCAGCAACGGGATCAACGGCTTTACGTGACTTCCGAACCACGTCGAGAGTGAACTTCTATCACCAGAAATACACATCTCTCACCCCTCAATGGAATGCCCAAGAATAGAACTCGCGGCCACGAGGTAGCACGCCAATACCATACCGACCACGCCGCTGCCTACTATAGAGGTGACCAACAGTCGATCGCGTTCTACCAGTCAGTGAGTTTCAGTCTTTAGAGTAGTAGATCTCGGAGTCCAAAATCTGGCCACCCCTGGATTACTATATCTGGAGAGGTGTATGGAAAGGTTTTTGAAAAAGTAAGACAAACCAGACGGCTTGATAAGTGAAAAACACAACACTTTACGCAATGAAGGCTAAGAATCGACTCAACACTTAATAAACACTTACATAAAAGGCTTAAGAGAAGAAAAAAATAAGTAAAAGGTACACACGCGAGCCTGGAGAAAATTTACGAAAGGAGCAGGTAATGTGGAGGTGATAAAAACGTAAGAAATATAAGGTGACACTGGAAGAAGCATATGCAGAAAGTGAATGCTTGAGTATAAAAAATGGATCTCAGAACAGGGTGTTGCCACCATCAATCTGTTCGACATTTATGCGGAAGGAATGAATATGCAACTGTGTACCTATATCATCTTTTTATTATGGATTGGAAGTCTCTCTCTCTCTCTCTCTCTGTATGTATGTATGTATGTTTGTATGTGTGTATGGATAAGGAGAAGATGCAACTGTGTATCTATATCATCTCTTTATTTTCATGGATTGGTAGTCTCTCTCTCTCTCTGTATGTATGTATGTGTGTATGGATAAGGAGAATATACAACTGTGTATCTATATCATCTCTTTATTGTCATGGATTGGTAGTCTCTCTCTCTCTCTCTCTCTCTCTCTCTCTTCTCTCTCTCTCTCTCTCTCTCTCTCTGGAAAGTAAGATGAAGAAAGAGTATATGAAAGGAGGTACAGTAAGAGGAACGAAAGTGGTTGCAGCTAAGGGCCGAAGGCACGCTGCAAGGAACTTTAAGCAATGCCTACAGTGCACCGCATGAGGTCCACTGAGGGCATTGAGTGGTTGGACAACAAGATACAGAGATTACAGAGAATAAAGGAAATGAAATACAAGGACCTTAATAGTGGAAATAGCAGAATACCCGGATGTTGCATTAAGAAGTAACAACTGGGGCCGTTGGGCAGCAAGATTGAAGAGAGGAGACATGAATGAAAGTAAAGTCAAAGGTTAAAAAAATTAAGTGCAGCTGGTGGCCTTAAAAAGGAACGCTGCAAACACCCATTGGTGACGCCTTCAGTGGAATGGAATATAAAGTTTAGGCCAAAGGTCAAGCACTGGGACCTATGAGGTCATCCAGCGCTGGAAAGGAAATTGAGAGTAGGTAGGCTTGAAAGGTGTAACGGGAGGAAAACTTCGCAGTTGCACGATGAAATAATCGCTAGGAGAGGGTGGATAGCAAGATGGAAGAACGATAATATGAATGGACGAACAGTAAAAGGAATGAAAGGGGTTGCAGCTAGGGGGTGATGCCTACAGTGCACCACGTGAGGTGTGGTGACGGCACTACCCTACTGAATGGATAGGCAGGAGGAGCGGTTTTGCAGCGGATAAAAATGGAGCAATGAACAGGATGCTCACAGGGAAATGACGGGGAAAAAAACGGAAATGGAAGATAAAAGAAGGGGTTGTGAATGGAAATCCGTATGGCTGAAGTCAAGTCAATGCTACAGTGCAGGGGTGGCCAGACTTTTGGACTCCGAGATCTACTCTAAAGACTGAAACTCTTCCACGATCTACCATACTACATAATCACATATGATTGCGTGGAATCAGTGGAATGTATTTCTGGTGATAGAAATTAATTTCTCGATATAATGTGGTTCGTATCCCAAAATAAGCTGTAGGTCCCGTTGCTAGGTAACCAACTGGTTCCTAGCCACGTAGAAATATCTAATCCTTCGGGCCAGCCCTAGGAGAGCTATTAATCAGCTCAGTGGTCTGGTAAAACTAAGGTATACCTAAACTTAAACGTGGGGGAAAAATTCAAATAGCGCCATAGTACGATAAATTATGAGTACAATTGCCTCGCTTCTATAG
Organism: Macrobrachium nipponense; assembly: GCF_015104395.2. Taxonomy (NCBI): domain Eukaryota; kingdom Metazoa; phylum Arthropoda; class Malacostraca; order Decapoda; family Palaemonidae; genus Macrobrachium; species Macrobrachium nipponense. The sequence continues at coordinate 108,289,663 of NC_061110.1, forward strand.
AATATATATATATATATATCTATATATATATATATATATATATATATATATATTATACATACATACATACACACATATAATATATATATATATATATATATATATATATATATATATATATATATATATGTATATATTATATATATATATATATACACTATATATATATATATATATATATATATATATATATATATATATATATATATATAATATATATGTGTATGTGTGTGTGTGTGTGTGTGTGTGTGTGTGTGTGTGTGCGCTTGTGTTTTTGTTTGTTTATATAGGATCGTGGGAGAACGGCGATCGACCAAACAAGTGGCCTCGATCGACTGATAAATCGCGATCGACTGTTTGGTCACCTCTGCTACAGTGGATCACGACGAAGAGCAGCGGCAGAAATCAGTGGCAATCTGAAAGCATTTGTAACAAGATAACACTAACCAAATCTTAGTTCAGTAATAGAAAAGAATATAGAATTAACGCCAAAGTCCAAGCGCTGGGACCTATGAGGTCATTCAGCGCTGAAAAGGAAACAAATGTTAGCGGGTGGAAAGTGTGATTCTGATGGAAGAAAGAGAATATGAACGGGGGTAGAGTCAAAGGAATGAAAGAGGTCGCAGCTAAGGCCCGAAGGGACCTGCAGAGACCCTGAAGTTATGCCTACAAGTGCACCGCGTGAGATGCACTGACGGCACTAATGCCCTACGGAGGTTAGCACAATAATGACAGTTAAAGTTAAGTATATATTAGTTTATCCAGACCACTGAGCTGATTAACAGCTCTCCTATGGTTGGCCTTAGGATTAGATATTTTTTTTACGTGGCTATGAACCGATTGGTTACCTTGCAACAGGACCTACAGCTTATTGTGTGATCCGAACCACATTATATCGAGAAATTAATTTCTAATCACCAGAAACAAATTCCTCTGATTCCACGTTGGCAGAGCGAGGAATCGAAATCGGGACCATCAAATCGGTTGGCGAGCACGTAAACCCCTCGTCCAAAGAGGAACCTAGACAAGTAAACAGAGTCGAGGATGGAGAGATGAACCTACGGTTGATGAAATAGATGACTAGCATGCATACCCAGCTAAAGAATGACTCTTGGGTGAAAGCACATAAATCACACACAAAAAAAAAATGAAAAGGAAGGTATCTGGAGCTTTGCATATGATTTTCAAAGAGAATGACTCATGAAATTCTAACTATTTATAGGACCAGTTTCCATGGAAGTAAAATTTCGAATAGTAAAGTTTACGCTCTGTTGCACTCTTCTTGAAAAAACAATGAGAGGAAGAGAGGCAAGTTCAAAAGGTGACTTATACACTGAAATATGACAAATATAAGTTAAATAGTTAGCATAAGTAGATAGGCGAAATAGTGTTTTGTCTTAACATGAGACTCGAGGATTCGCTGGGTGCAAACACGTAGTCTTATTTGGACAAAGAAGGAAAATGACACTTAATAAGTCATAGTGGTTGGCGGAAGCGGTAAAACAAAAGGTCCTTCATACCAAGCAATAAAAGATGTCACAGTACAATGGGACCGTAGAAGTGCTGGAACAAAAGGGCTTTCATATCAGGGCGACAGAGGTGTTCGAAAGAAAAAGGTCGTACTCTATATAATCGCGATTTAACGGCATATTTAGAATTAAAAGGCTTTACAGTAACGAATTCCACATACCATGGCGTGCAAGTTTTCTAAACTCCTTAAGAAAAAAAAATTTTTTTTTTGTCCGTGTGTCTACGAAGAGGCTGAGACTGTGGAGAGAGAGAGAGAGAGAGGAGAGGAGAGAGATAGAGAGACGAGAGAGAGAGAGAGAGAGAGAGAGAGAGAGAGATTATATATATATATATATATATATATATATATATATATATATATATATATATATATATACACACATGAGACCCTACCTGAATCTTCAGTAACAACCACAACCCCAACATTTCATTCAAGCACCTTACCTTCGGACATCCCGATCAAAGCGCAAATGATCACCGTTGAAAACCCGATTTTCTCCCACCAAATAAACCTCCGGCTCGCTACGATGTCTTCCGGTTCAACAGATTTCACTTTGCACTGGCTGTCAAACGATGTAGTACTACTTCCTCCTTTTCACAGTCCACGTGAACGAGTTAAGTTCCCTGGTAGGTAAGCCTCTAGAATCGGGGCGTTTCGTTTGAAAGATAATCTAGATGCAGGATTCGACGACATAAATGAAGCGTACGGAGCTCGACAAAATTCGTTACGCCAACGAAGATGCGAAAAACGAAACGATAATCGTTAGGACCCAACACGTCAAAACACTACGCCAGAAGACGACGTTCCCGCGCTCGATGCTTGGTCGTATCTGAGAGTCTGCGAGTCGCGACTGACTGGGACTGGGTGAATAGCAGACTACAGGTTTACGCCACGCGAGTCAATGCCACTTACGAAACGGATCGTTATTTTTAGGCATTTATTCACCTCTTATATAAAACAACATTTAAAAATAACAAAGGGCCCCCTTAATGTTCATTTGATGGCACTCCATTCGATAAAGAGTGATGAAACAATCCTACGTAATTTCAAAATACCCTCTTACGTATGAGCGAGTAAATGGCACTTGGCAACTCCCCTAGAGAGCCATCTCTTGAACAGCGTATGAATGATGATGGGATGACGGCATACCGTTACTGGTTCTCACCTTATGACACCGGCATGTGTCATTACTGTTTATTAGTTCAACAACCGCTTGTTCAACAACCGCTTGTTCATCCTCCGCCAATCGGAAGTTGAAGCCAAAACACTTCCGTGTTCACTTTCTCCCTTCTTTCCCGAGAGGACTGACTGGTTTATATGCTCTGGCGTCGCGCGCGCAACTGTAGGTACATAAGTTAACAATTATAGGAGTTAAATCACTCTGCAAGGAATGGGATTAATTTACGGGAAAATGCAACTATACCCAGATAGATACCTTGTAATGGAGCTGAATAAGCGAATCACTGCACTCTCTCTCTCTCTCTCTCTCTATATATATATATAATATATATTAATATATAATATAAATATAAATATATATTATAATAGCGGATTTCCGTATTCGCAAATTGATTGATTGATTATGGAATTTAAGGCATAGCTCTAGCGCTGGGACCTGCAAAGGTCATTCAGCGCTGCGTATTCGCAGATTATTTGAACTTGCCAACGAACATTGCAACAATGGCTCACGTCAAAGACAAATAAAAGTTTAAATATTCGCCAACACCGTATGTCGCCAATGGCGGAATACATGTAAAACTCCTGCATTGCGGGTGAACACTCTCAGCTGAAAATTTCCACAATATTTACTTCACATACCTACAAACCACAATAAACCCTACAACATTCGCTCCCTATTTCGCTCTAAGTCATCTGTCCCTGAATATCTAGGTTTTCATACACATCTTTCTAATTCTACCAAAAGATACATTCCTATACACTCCTTTCACTTGCCTGTCGTCCTTCACTCTTATCACAAGATCAAACCACCTCAAACCACCCTTTTACCAATACTGATCTTTTGGCCACTTGTACATATTTCTTTATCAGTATTTTACTTCTTCTTCCAATGAACTACATTACTATGCAAACAATTCACATCAGCAGCTTCAATCTTTAGTCTTTCATTCCCAGTCTGCATCCACACCTAACTCCTATAAAGGAGAGGAGGCTCAACTGTTTTCAATTACCCTCTGAGACTTACCCTTGGTTACGCTGCTTTAAGCTGCCTTCTCTTGATCAAGCCTCCAAGCTCTGTCATTACGTTTGGCAATCTTTCTTCACGAACCTTAATCAGTAATGAAACGTTTGCAAACATTAAACCAGTCTAAGACTTTATTCACGGCCCATTTTCCGATTTCAGAACTTTACACCTATACACAGTGCATGACTATCCATACATCTGCGTTTATTTGTTTGTATGGTACTTTTACATTGCACGGAACCAGTGGTTATTCGGCAACGGGACCAACGAATTTACGTGACTTCCGAACCACGTCGAGAGTGAACTTCTATCACCATAAATACACATCTTTGACTCCTCAATGGAATGCCCGAGAATCGAACTCGCCTCCAGGTGTAGTCTCCAAGACCAAACATAACACGCCACTGAATCGCTCATATATCTGGTATGAAGAACAAACACACCCTTATCTCAAAAACGCTTTTACATTTAACCAGTCTCACTCCCATTAACGAACTTTAACCTCCAATTTGCCCCACCTTTTCGGGTCCACATACGTAATGTAAATATTTTTCCTTTACAATTAACAACTCTCAAGTGAATTTCATCAAATAAAACACGTGATCCGCAAACACTCTTCTTGTCTCAAAACCCATTTGGTTCTATCCCTATCAATTCCAAATAACAATGACATTTCCTTCCTAGAAATGAACAATTTTGCCTCTACCCTGTGCCTTTGGAGGCTCAATCCAGACGCATCTACACACCCTGGTCAGTCATTCTTTCGACACAAATATATTATAGCATCTCACTTGTAATGCCATCAAGCCAAGTGAGTATTTACACGTCAACCTGTTAATTGTACTCCTTACATCCTTATCAGTCGCTTCCGCAAGCATTCTCAAACTTACACTAATTCCATTCCATTACTGTCTCTCTTCTATTTTCCACATTAACAAAGCTTCGAAAAGAATTATTCCATCAGTCCAGAACTGAATTACATTCAGAATGCATCTCTTTATTCGCATGTTTCATTTGCTCATTAACCTTAAGCTCTGCGTTTACTTCTACCGCCGAACAACTTACTATTCTCCATTAAGTACTTGCCTACATTCAAATTATAATAGTTTCATTTGTTTTCTCTATCCCTCACACCTGAATAACTCACCCATTCTCCCGTATGCTTGTCAAATTATTTCACCCATTCTACTGTATACTCATTAATGATTTCACCCATTCTCCCGTATACTTGTTAGTGATTTCACCCATTCTCCTGTATGCCTGTTAAATGATTTCACCCATTCTCCCGTATACTTGTTAGTGATTTTACCCCTCCTCCTGTATCCTTGTTAAATGATTTCACCCATTCTCCTGTATACTCATTAATGATTTCACTCATTCTCCCGTATACTTGTTAGTGATTTTACCCATCCTCCTGTATCCTTGTTAATTATTTCACCCATTCTCCTGTATACTTGTTTTTTATTTGACCCATTCTCCCGTATACTAGTTAATGATTTCACCCGTTCTCCTGTATACTTATTAATTATTTCACCCATTCTCCTGTATACTTATTAATAATTTCACCCTTTCTCATTCTACTTGTTAACTATTTCACCCATTTTCCTGTAAATTTGTTAATGATTTCACCCATTTGCCTGTAAACTTGTTAATGATTTCACCCGTTCTCCTGTATACTTGTTAATGATTTCCTAAGTCATACAACATCACCTCCAATATCTTGTTCCTTACTTCATTGAACCTCTCATCCCCTAATTCTTAATCTCCTATAATGAAAAAAAAAAACTCAGTGCTATACTATAGTAGATTCACATAAGCCGTGCATTTGGTATTCTAGGCCAGTCCTTTACGACACTCCTGATTGGCTGTTGATAAGCCATTCACAGGGCTGGAAACTCTCAGTCTCTATCGAGAGTTCACATGGGTAGGTTCTATGTTCCACCTCTCCTAAGGGATACTTTGTCCCTTAAGAGAGATGGAACATAGATCTTACCCATGTCAACTCTCTCTCTCTCTCTCGAGTGTTTCCAGCCCTGTGATTGGCTTATCAACAGCCAATCAGGAGCGTCGTAAGGGACTGGCCTAGGCATTAAATGCACGGTTGTTGTGAATCTACTATAGAAACATATACCCTAGTTTAGACTAGAATTTACCATTCTAATTTACCTTTCTCTTCATGGGACCTACAGCGAGCATGTCATCAATTTTGAAGTGCGCAGCAGTCTAATCCTCACTATTGATGTGCTTTGCAAAATTCCGTTTTATGTCACAAGCCAGGAATGATTAGAAGGCCATTTGTCGTTCTGTCTCGGTCTCGCTTTTGCTAAGATTGCCAAACAGCTTTTATGAGGTGACCGAGGGCACCAGAGTTCATCTCTGACTTCCCTTGGCCGGGGGGGATGGGGGAGGCTATCGTAAGCATTATTACTTAAATAACTGCCGAACGCTTTTCAATCAGTGTTAACGGGCAAAATTTTTCTGTTTTTTTTAAAGCTTTCACTCTTTTAACGACCGCGTTGATATGTTATGCACACACATACAATATATATATATGTGTGTGTGTGTGTGTGTGTTTTCATTCAATTGTGAATTACTTAACTTTGTGTGTTCCTTCACATTTTCATACTTTTACAAATATCTGCATCATAGCTTCTTCCGAACAGGTGTACATACACATGATTAAAATGGGCTCTTTACCCCTCCTCTCTCTCTCTCTCTCTCTCTCTCTCTCTCTCTCTCTCTCTCTCTCTCTCTCTCTCTCTCTCGTCCGTTTTCTGGGGGGCGAAGTGTCCAATATACTTTTTTTTTTTTTTTTAATTTTCTGAGTAACCTGCATCCACGGAGATTTTACCATTGACTTTCTGTTGCAACCTTATTATTCACTGACTTCCCGTTGCAACTAGGTATCAATTGTGTCCCTCTCGCCATACATCCTAGATGGTGAGAGAGACAGTTGATATTTGCTGCAACAACAAGTCAATGACAAACTTGTGTTGATGCAAATAACAAAAATGTTTAAAAAGTATATAATCGATACTTTGCCCAAAAAGTTGCAGTAAGTATGTGCATACGTATGTATGTAACATACATATTATATAATAATATATGTATGTACGTGTGTCAGAGAGAGAGAGAGAGAGAGAGAGAGAGAGAGAGAGAGAGAGAGAGAGAGAGAGAGAGGTAAAACGTTAATTACAATTATGTGAACACCCAATTCGAAGGGAGCTCTAACAAGATATTTGTAAAAGTATGAAAAAGAACAGAAACACATCAAGGAGTTAAGAATTTCCGGTTAGATGAAAAGCGACGAAAACGATAAAAATACGCCTGTTTTAAAAACTTAAAAACAAACCAGTGTACACAACCCAACCACAAACAACAAAATTTCTTACATCGAAGTACAATTCTAATATTGTTTGAACCTGAGGTCATATTCATTACAGTTACATTACTATAGTAGTAACAGTATGGAGTATAGAAATGTACTCGATTAATTTCCAAATCTAGGAAAGTAATCGAGATCCGAGTCTTACGATATGCACCTCGCGTATCATCGGCAATAATCTCCTAATTTCAACACCAAAGCACGTTCCAGGAACTAAATGCAGTTTATTTTAGATGTGTCATCGATTTGGTCATGTAATTTACTGGTACTGTATTTATAACTACGTCTAAAAATACAGTACCAGTAAATTACATGACCAAATCGATGACACACATCTAAAATAAACGGCAACAATTATGGTTAATATATACTTGGATACGTTAGTTACCAAAACCAGGTGAACAACAACAACAGCAATAATAATAATAATAATAATAATAATAATAATAATAATAATAATAATAATAATAAGGTAAACACAAAATCCACGTCCGGAAGCTAACAGTGACCACGATGGCAACAAAAAAATTCGCAGCCAAAACAACACTGATGGCAGAAAAAACGTAAATAGAGGAAATCTACAACACTAACTACGGTATAATCTCGTATAAAAAAATCATAAAACATCCTATTGTTGAAAAAACGGAAACATAAAAAAAAAAAATCGTTACCGCAAGCGTTCGTGTTTCGGGAATCGCTTTCCAGGAACCGCCTAATCTTCTGAAGACCGTAACTAAAAATGGTATATTCGAGTTTCCTAGAGTCTTCCTAAAGTCACTATTAGCAATTTTTTCCAGCAGTAGCAAGGATAACCAAATAATAATATTAAAAAAAATACACAAAAACAATTAATGTTACTGAAACTAAATGTTGGGTATGATGAATTCCCTGGGCATACGTACTTATGAGTGACCTGCCCATCCCAGCATTAAACGGTTTATAGCACACCTTGATATATGTCTTTTTTTATTTTTTTTATTATTATTATTAATTTATTTTATTTATAATTTTTTTGCAATTCTACCTCACTAACAACATAAACAGGGCAGTAATTAGTTCTTTTCCCCATGTCTCAAGCATGAGTAAATCTTTTTGCATAGAATTTGACTTATTCACAGACTTTTTTTTCTAAAGTCTAATGACTGTACTGAAATATGATTGCAATATTTTATTTATTTTTAGTTACTCTGGGGAAATTACAGGAGCTTTCATGTGCTTCATACCTTCACCATTATCTTCAATGCCAGTCTCAATAACAAATAAATGGGGTAAACTATGTTTCTGGGTTTGTAATTCACCAGGGGCGTCATTTGGGCGGTGCTGGGGGCACTTGCCCCTCAAGACACTGATTGTCCCCTGAAGACTTGAGTCCCCCCAAAAGAATTGAAATAATAATAATAATAATAATAATAATAATAATAATAATAATAAAAATAATAGTAAAATTCACTCCAATAAACTCAATACTGCGCTTAAATGGCTTCAAAATACTCCAAAATGAACACAAATTTCCAAAACTTTTCCAGAGGGAGTGCTTATACTGCACCCCCTACCCCTAGCTGATAGGACTTGTTTCACTCACTACCCCACCAATGTAAGTTCTAAACCTTTGCCCCCTACAAGAAAAATCTGGAACGACACCACTGTAATTCACAACAAAATGTTCATAAATCTTATTAGGGATACCTGTTCAAAAATTAACATTTACTATACGTATTAGGAATCTCTGTCCTAAAGTGAACTGAAAACGTCAATTCTACGTCGAATATTGGGGCTACTACTAGCTTAATCTAAAATTTAGAAAATAATCCAAAAGAAAAAAATCATGAAATTACAAAGAATGGATAAAACTATATTTTAGTTTTAGAATATATGAAATTCTGATGCATAACCATCAGATTTATAGAACCCTTAACAAGAAAATAACATTAACATATGACGAAACCAATGAAAACCTAAAGTCAGCCCAAAAAAAATGAATTTGTGCCAACTCACTCCTCATGGATGAAACTGAAAGAGATGCAAATTTTTGTGAAGTTGCCCGAGCCTAGAAAAACAATGCTACCCACACTAACAAAAGGGCATATATACAGATAGCTTTCATGAAAAAAAAAAAAAAAAAAAAAAAAAAAAAAAAAAAAAAAAAAAAAAAAAAAAAAAAAAAAAAAGACCATTTAGAATCATGTCAACTAATTTTGTCATTTTGTTCAAAAACTACTGAAACAGTGCATCAAATTTTCTTTGTACATCTTGAAAAGTGCAATATTCGCAGAGAAAAAGTGACATAAAAAAAAAAAACACCACTGAAATATGATGTATACTACCTATATTGTGCTCAAGGGCAAATAAATTCATGAAAATTATATAAATAGTGATAAATGTACAATACTTAATCCACTATACCGAAGGACAGTGAAAGACTAAAACTGGATAGGATGAAAGAGGCAAGATTCAAATTAAATATGCACAGAGAGAGTGCAGGGGAGTGGTTCAGTGAGTATCTCACTACATGAACTCTTACATACAAATAAACAATTGTAGGTCTTTCTCAAAAACTGCCAATACTATGAAAAACATGGGCTAGTAGTATGAATAAGCTTGGTATTTCTACAGAAGCAGTCCGCACGGACTGCAAGGAACATAACCGCGGATACGAAATCCACTAGGGATTGGGGCGTCCAATGTATTTCACCGTGTTTAATACTGGCCCCTGGGGGGTTAATTACAGTCGTCCGAATAAATATTACTTAAAATTCTTGTTCAGTAGGTAAAACTGCATAGAAAAATAGCAACTGCCATAGTCAAGGCCGCCGCGGATAAGTACCCTAGATCTACCATAAGCTTTTTGCAGATAATTCACAGCTTTATCTGATTCTGGACAACAGTGATGGTTTTAGGACCAAAATTGTTGATGTAGGAAAAGACTGATGATGTTAGGACCAAATTTGTTTAGGCTACATATGATGTCCTAGGTAGGAAATTTACATGATTGTTATATACTACGCTATCTTTCCTTAACCTAGTTGAAATTAGGCTGCCATGTCCTAGGTTGCATTGTCCAACCTGGCCATGGGAGTTTTGCACATCCCTTCTATCCTCAACGAGGATGTCCTTCTAGACCCTTGGTATTGACGTAACAGCTAGGAGGAGGAGTACAGTACAGTGAGCTCAAGACCTTTAAAATATTAATTACCTATTTGATAGCTACCTAACTATGGCACCGCTGTCCCAACAACATGCAAAATTAATGGCTACTGCCGGAAATTCTCATAGAATTCTAGAGAGAACCCGGTCATTCCCTACGTGGATTACCTAACCTAACCTAAACCGGGAAGTCCTAGCCTTCAGTAAGTAACTGGCCTAGCATTACAGTGCTCTAGAATGGGGCATTGCTGAGATCTCTCTAGCTAGCTAGTACCTTTACCCATTAGAGAAATAGAAAAATATTTTAATCTTACATGAGTTTTCCCTGATGTCTGTCATGACCATTTAGCAGCAACGCAACCGATTACAGGCACCGCCTCACCGAACTACCGACACCCCTCATAACATTTAACTAGGAATCTTGCCAGACTTAGATCAGCCCGTACGGCTTTCTGGGATCCCAATCCGTTTACAGCTTACTAGGAGTATGTGAAAGTTATTAGTAATAGCTCTAATAATATATGCTGTAAATGACATATTTTATACGTATAGACCTCAGATTACCTATATTTATAAGATAAATATATTAAATACCATAATATTGTATTTAACACAGCTTTTTGCAATCGAAATTGCTTTATTTTCTTATTACATTTTATTTCATGTGAAACACTACTTGAAATTTAAACTCTACTCAGCGAGCTGTACTTCCTATTATTGACACTTCTCAGCTGTTGCAACTTGAAACAGCGGTCAATTCTCAGCGTACATCTGCATGAGCTGCATGCCCGAAACAGCAACATGGTGTTGTAATGAATTGCATAACTTTCATTGATTTTAATTATATCTATTTGCATAATGCTATTGCATGCTTTACAAGTTGTACTTGGCAGTTACAGTGCTTAATACTTAAAAGTCTACAGTAGGTAATGATTATTTTCGAGTAAATACTAATAATTTTATCCTAGTCACGTAATCAATTCCATTGTAAGCATTTCTGCTATGTTGTTTTGTCACGTGTTTGAGAGAAGTGACGTTACACATCGTTATGTAAGTCTAAACATTCGCTTACCTACGTCATGTTAGACAACTAATACACACACACACATATGTATATATAATATATATATATATATATATGTATATTATATATATATATATATATATATATTATGTCAAATTACTGTTCCTGGACTTTAACCGAAGTTCTTGTTCTATATATGAAGTTATGAACATGAAAAATGATGATGATGATGATGATGATGAGAGAGAGAACATATTTCTTTGCCTCGATCAACCATTTTTAATGGGTTTGATGTATCTACTCTTGTTTTTTTTCTTCGCCAAAAATCTGGTCATAACGAGCAATAAGTCAAACGATAAGGCACATAATTCTTTGCCTACATGTTCTCCAAACCTTGATCAGGTTCTATTTATTAGAATGGAAAATGATTTTACGACTATGGTAGTTAATCAATGATAATTCATATCTACATATAAAAAAAACTCACAGAGAAGCATACGGAGGTCAGATAAGGGCATGTGCTTGATTACGGTAAGCTAATCTTTCTTGTAAATGGGAAGAAGCTTACTTTTAAAGTCAGCATGAGCATGTTTTCTTGAACGGATTTATTTGAGTTGATCTATCGATTTACTGACTGATTAATTGATAGACTGATTTTGCCTCACACCTGGTTCTTGAAGGCAAGGTACTATTCTCATTGTCAAAGAAGAAGAAAGATCAACAGAAAACATTAGAATTATTTAGTAAATATCTACTATATAAAAAGTTAGCGTATGTTAATATATCAGGCATATAATTTAATGGATTTAAAAAGTGACCTCTTATTGAAAAATGTTTTATAAGGCCAAAGATTTTGGTGTTGATTTCTGATCACCTTACCCGCCAAATGTTTGTTTACATTTGAGTTGCTGGAGGTTGCGCCGTTGCGGGAACTTTACGCGGGCAATTTAGTGAGCGAGCGAGGAACCATGCCTTGTCCAACTGCGTTCGACCCTGAATTGCTTACAGATTTACTTCCATTTTATTACAATCGCTTATTCCCTTATGAACAATATTACCGATGGCTGAGTTATGGAGGTGGTATGTACTTTTTATTTGAGTTTATATTGTTGTTTAATGTAGCCGCAAAGTATGTTTGGTGACAACGCAGACTACCTAGGTTTTGGTTGCACGTCATAACCAATTAGAAGTTAAATTTCGTAACTGTCAGATTATTCTGTAAGTTTACGGGGTCACACATTGCTTGACAAAGCATTGAATAGCAAAGCCAGATTGCTAGGCTTAGACTCTTTTCATATTAACGTAGTCATACCTGTTGACTTAGGATTGTTAGGTACTACCTAGCTAGCCTATAGGCTAGTAGCTAGGGCTAGCCTATTAGGCTAACTAGTTTAGCCTAGCTTAAAATTTTACATAGCCTACTAGCTTGGCTACTAATGGAAGTTAAGTTTACGACAGACTGCCGAATACTAGTTTCGCTGCATTTAGGCTAAGTCATTTTGCCATACATGATGGCATGTTGGAGGGTTCGGATACCCATGGGAGCCTGTGAAGCCCCAGTGTCCAAATCGGGGCACATCTCCTTATGTTAGGTTGGGATAAGGGAAAGTTAAGTATGTCAGAATGCTTCTATGTTAACGTAGGCTAGGGTAAACTACTGCATGGACTGGCCCAACACACCGACGGTCTCAGATGGACACCCTCTGAAAAAGTACTCATAACGCGTTCTGACACCGGAGATGTTCATCAGTCGCGACTTGTTGTTGGTGAGAGATGCAGCTAAAGACTTCTACTCTCCTTTCGAAGTAAGTATTTTCTCCAAAGTTAGAAGTTAAGGCCAAATTTAAAGCTTTAAACAGAGGGTAGTGAAAAGGGTGGCCAACGCAGTGCAAATTTCACCAAAATGCTTTCGAAATTTTTACGAACTGGATATAGGTACGGCAGCCGTATCCCTGATTGCGATGGATATTGGTACGGCAGTGTATTGCGCATGCCCGAACACTTGTTTACCGACTGAGGCATATCAGTGACAGCAAGAAAATGAAGGCAAAACATGTTTTCAGGTTTCAACAAGCTGAAAAAGACAATAGACGTCTATGAGGAGGAAAAGTTCCAGAAATGGTATATCCGCAGGTTACGAACGATCGAATCGGCCCTGAAAAGAGCTCCGAAGAGAAGATTCAAAGATTTGAAGCTTAGCTAGTAAGGTAGTGCAGCAGTCAGTAGTGCGTCCAATATGGGAAACATGCTGTTAAAATGGATCTGATTTGGATGATTACTTAAGATTGATTAGGCCGTTTACCAGAGGATTGACTTTGGTAGTTTTCCCTACTACCATGAATACAGCAGAGCACGGTTTCTGTGTATTTCAAGACCTCTGAATCTCCTCTTCGGAGCTCTTTTCGGGGCCGATTCGATCGTTCATGACCTGCGGATATACAATTTCTGGAAGTTTGACTCTTCGTAGACATCTATTGTGCTTTTTTCAGCTTGTTTTTGGATAAACCTGAAAACATCTGTTTTTCGGCTAAAACCGATGTCTTATTACACGGTTCAGAGAGATTTAAAGAAGATATGAAGTACACAGATAGATTAGTTTAGTTTTATTTTTCATGTATATAGTCAAAAATGTAAGTATATTTAAGGATTATTGTGATTTTTCATAATTTCCTTTACTGTCAAAATGTTTTGGTACTTTGGTGATGACAGTATGGTTCTTCACTTTCACATTTCGAATTGAACATGTTCAGCGAAACAATTCTGTTCGACTATTATTACTACTGTCACTTACCTTCTAGTGCTGTACCTATAGCTATTAGCAACAGTGCACGGTAACTGTTGCATGATTAGCAAACTACCATATCTGCAGAAAGTCAATAACACAATACGGCACCACTGACAGAATCTGACGTACCCCTACTATACACGATGTTATTTGTACGGCAGGAAGTCTGAAATTGACGCATGCGCAATTCACTGCCGTACCAATATCTATCGCAGTCAGGGATACGGCTGCCGTACCTATATCCTGTGCCAAATTTTTACCTACACTTGAATAACTTAGAAGATTGGCGCCATCTCGATGTTTGTAGAGTCGCTTGTGTCAACAAACTTCCCATTTCCTGTGATAAATCCGCTCACCACTTGTACCCATAGACGCTGGGGCATTTTCATCACAACAAGCGGAACATGGTCCCTGGCCACAACGTTTTTAAGGAAACTACTGTTTCGGTAGAAGACGACGACGAAGCGTGCACTAGATAATTATTTAAATAGATAGTAAAACATCAATATTTTACATGTTTATGATGATTAATTTGAAAATATTCATTATTGAAAAGTAACTCGATTCTGACTCAAATTTAAATAATTACCTATTTTTCGGAATTAGAACGTTCTTTTAAGTCCTGTATTATGACGTCATGACATCTTGACTTTCGTACCTATTGTAAATGAATTGCTATACTCAACTTTCTTGCAGAACAGTTTACTATTTATTCATGCAGATTGTTATCAGTTATTCATGTAATTGTTATAATCGTAATGCTCATATATATCTTTATTACTTACTTTTTGGATATACCTATGAAGATGTTTTACTGCTGGATTACCGCCATAGTGTGATGCAATCGCTTTCGATCCCTGGGCCTCTGTCTGTTTTCGCACCATAAAAAATTAATGGGGCCGAATTTGCAATGACCAGAAAGTCATTAAAAGAGGAAAGTTAGCATTGAGGAGCATATGTTTTGATTGAGAAAAATACAAATTTATATAATAGCTAGCTTATAAAAAATACTTTATTACAAAAAACTTGATTGACAGCTAAGCAGCATACCTACTATAGGTTTCAGAGACAGTGCAAGCACGTTATTTGGCAATATTTATGTAACGAACACTCGTATCAGAATGAGATTTTGCTGTAGTGTATTACACCCAGTGCCGTAATTTATAAGGGTATCGTGAATCACTAATCATAAAGAATAACGACACTTGTCCTTGTACCAAGAGACAAAAACTCCATTATCCAGAAATGGATACGAACATGTGTAAAAAGCTCCACCTACCCTCTCCCCCCACCTCCACCGCCACTCTTGTCCTTTCCTTCCTTCACCTTCCTTTCTCTCTCTCTCTCTCTGTTGCCAATTGGTATGTGTTCACCCTCCAAACTGGGTATAAGACTTACACAAAACGTGGAAATTGGTGAAATTAGCCTATGTATTGAAAGTATATATAGGCTACATAAATATTTAAGTAATTTTATCATTATAACATTACTATGACAACTAGAATTCATGGAAACAGTTTATGATAATGCATCGGTGTATGTGTGAAGCTCCACTAATGTGGCAACGATGATTTTACCATTCTTAGCATGCAAACATTAAAGGTTACATTTATTTCTGGCATACAGTTATTTAAAAAATCAAAGTACTAATATAGACTTAAATCAATGAAAAGTGCTAGCAAAAAAAAAATATATATATATAATCCACTAATCATCGTCTGCTCCGCGATGGTTTTCGGCAGCCAGATGTACGACAAGGTTAGAAACATTGGATTGTATCTACTTTAGAAATATCTGTAATTTTTCGGGGTAATTTGGTTTCAAAAAAGGGATAATAGTCATGAATTAAATAAACAGTTTGAAATAACAAAGTAAAGTTAAACTAAATAATGAGTAAAGTAAACAATTAAGGGAATAAAACTTTGCAGCGTCGTCGTCTGCTGCTCGTAACTGTGTTTGTGGAGTGAGCGCTTAAAACCAGGAACAGCAACGTGGTTCAAGTTCAATGTGGAGTGAATTAAGACCAAAATGTGTATAATTACAATCAAATAAGCATTGTGGAGTTTCAGTTGTGATGGCAGTAAGGATAAAACCACCGATTACAAGGTAAAAATGAATTCAGTTCACACCATGACCCCCGGGAATAACAAGTTTCATACTTTCACTAATATAGGCAACAAAATGTTGTTTTATTGTGCTGATTACAACTGCAATCTTGAGTAAGATCAATAAACGTTACATATATACGCTAACATTGTTCAAATGAGTGCTGGGAAGGCTGGGAAAGATGGTGGACAGTCCACGATTAGACCGGCCAGCCACACGATAGCCGCCATATTGGATTTCAAAACTGCCTTGAAAACGTATTTTACGAAGAGCGTCACATGCTTATTTTAGTTCGTATGGGGCGTTCGTATATCACATTTTGTTGATGAAACTTCAATCTTTTGAATGGTATGCTTAGAGTTGTAATTGTATTCTTGTTCACCAATTAAATATCGAGTGAATAAGACCCAGCCAGCGTGACGATGGTGGATCGTCCGTGATTGTTTACCCTATGTCATTGTTTTGCTTTTTAGCAGGGTGAAACCCATGGAAATACCTAATGTGAGAAACTCATCATCTGTAGGTTAACTGTAGTTTTTCTGTTAATCCTACAGTTTAGGGGTCCAAATTCACTGCTCCCTTGTCTGTTTTAAAGTGTTCTTTCCTATATTCGGTAGATCTAGGGTAGTTATGTGTGGCGGCCTAGACTATGGCAGTTGCTGTTTTTCTATGCAGTTTTACCTACTGAACAAGAATTTTGAGTAAAATTTATTCGGACAACTGTAATTAACCCCCCAGGGGCCAGTACTAAATACGGTGAAATACATTGGACGCCCCAATCCCTAGTGGATGTCGTATCCGCGGTTACGTTCCTTGCAGTCCTTGTGGACTGCTTCTGTAGAAATACCCTATATTCAATGTCTTCTCTTTGCAGATCTGCAAACAGAAGTATTTGTTAAGGAAAAAAAAAAAAAACTAGCAGTTTGTTTGCTCACAGAAGGATGCGCCCCATTTCGTCACCAATCTGGTGCATTCCCTACCCTATTCGTCACCAAAAACCCATTTCATCACCAAGAATACAGTTGTGAAATCTGTTTTGTTACCATTAATCCCGCTTTCCTTAGACTGTGATAATACACCTCCAACATTATATTTTTTCTCTCGTATAGTACGTCGATATTAACTAATTAGGGCGTTCACTACAGTCTATGGTAGATCTAAGCCAGTATTCCGCGGCGAGATAGACTATCGCAGTTGACGTCTTTCTATAGAATTTACCTCCTGAACAAGAATTTAAAGTAATATTTTTTTGCCCGGCTGTAATTAACCTAGGATTTACCTTTGAACTCTGTCCTACGGTAAGGGGGACCCAATGGGAATGCAGGGTTTTGGTTGGGGTAAATCACTTGGGAGAATTATGCCTGACAAATCTTCTTCCAAAACTACTTATGTAATTATGCTACATTGTAAGACAAACGTAATAAACTGTTAACTGTTTTTGTCCTCCAAAACAACTTTTATAATACAATTAATTACATACAATTAATTAAAAAGAAGGGATCGAAGGAGGGAGGGAGGGAATAACGAGTGTTGAGACAGTCACACTCGTTCTAATTACCAACATGGCGCTTACCAGGTTCGCTTGATACGATCTATAGAAAGACAATCTAATCCATTACCTCAATTTTATTTTGTAGGGCGTTCACTACAGTATTTTTATGGGTTTAGCGTTCTGGTGAAATTGTGCTTCATTGTAAGACAAATGTAGTGAACTGTTAAACTGAAACTGTTTTTGCCTCCAAACCAACTATTTTGAGTCAGTTTGACCAATATTTTTATACTGTTTCATTTAATATTTTTATATAGTGACGAAACGGGCTCAGATGATGGTGACGAAATGGGCAGATCGTAAGAAAACAAAAAAACGTGTGACACGATTATTGTGTGCCCACAACTGTGTTTGTGGAGTGAACGTTTAGGAAGCAGGTAGGGACCTGGTATAGGCTCTTGCTCTTTAGTAGCCACTTCTTGATAGATCTGAAAAAAGGAGCAGTTTATCTGCTTAGGCCTATACAGAAGACAGAAGCAAATTTACTAATTATCAAAATTCTATGGGTCCGTATCCCCGAGGGCGTGTTTTTGTTTCTTTGCGTTCCCCCTTATTCCCTTTTTTTTTTTTTTTTACAATCAGTGCTTCTGTAAGCAGATAAACTGCTCATCTTTTCATTGTTTTCCAATATTCAATAAACAGGGTAAACAACGGGGCTGCGACATAGCTGCCAGTGATACCTTTATGCTCCCCTCAAAGTAAGTGTTTTTGCCAAAATTACGAAATAATGGCATAATTCAAATGCTTTTTCGGGAAGTAGCCACTTTTCGAGAGAGGTGACTACTATGTTTTACCCTATTTGATAAATCTGTGCGCTAATCTTGACTTTACGTAATGCAGTGCATTTGTACTCGTAAACTGTAGGATTACTGTTCTTTTAATAGCTTATCTTGCATCATTTTCATATAGTAGGCTATAGTAGATTCACACAAACCACCGTGCATCTGATGTCTAGGCCAGTCCCTTACGACGCTCTTGATTGGCTGTTGATAAGCCAATCACAGGGCTGGAAATTCTCTGTCTCTCTCGAGAGTTCACATAGGCAGGATGTAAGTTCCACCTCTCCTGAGGAATACTTTTGAAAGATGTATCCCTCAGGAGAGGTGGAACACGCATCCTGCCTATGTGAACTCTCTCGACAGACTGAGAGTTTCTAGTCCTGTCATTAGCTTATCAACAGTCAGTCAGGAGTGACTGGCCTAGACATCAGATGCACGGTTGATGTTAATCTACTATAGTAGAATTTCCTTTGGCTCAGTAAATCCCCTTCTAATCTACTTAACCTTCCAGAAATTACGGTACATACTACCTGTCCATAGGCTCTAGGCTAGTTTCCATATTGTTACAGAGGAAAGTTGGCCACCAATGTAGCCTATGCCCACTGGGTGTTATTTGACCATATGAGAAAAGTAACATTCGTTTATAAAGAGGGAACTTAGGCTAAGCATAGAGTTTGACTCACTAAGTTGTATTTTTGAAGGTTTACTTTATTTTGGGTTTGTTAATGTTTGGGACAGTGCTGTTGTATATTTTTTGGTATTTTAGCCTTAGTTTATACTTGATTCTTTAGTTGGTTGTGCATGTACAACTACAGTTCTGCATGTCATTCACAGATTTTGTTTACAGTAGTTTAGTAATAGTGTATAAAAAATATATTTATTACTGTGGTTTGTAAAGTGAAATACATTAGGTTTTGGGCCGCAAACTTTCCTTAGCTTTCATATTTAGCTTGAATATTTTTAGTTTGTATCCATTATTGCACTTTAGTTGCCATTATTGCACAGTATATACTGTATTTTTGTTAATGATGGTGAAACAATTCGGTGACATTAAACAAGTGAGTGGTAACATATAAGCTCTTAAAAATTTACTATACCTTAACAGAAAGTTTTCCTAAGTTATGGTACAGTAAGAAAATGCACTTTATTCACTGAACTGTAGAAATTGTAGTACTGTATAGAGAAATCTAGCAAGAGAAATATTTATTGATAACAATGATATTGCATTAATGAACTTGCATTTAGGTGCATTTTAAACAAAATTAGTCATGTCTTACCTTAAATTTCACATTACTATGTATTTTGTTGATGTATGTGAGAGAGAGAGAGGGTGACATTCTGTACTGTATTCTTTTTAGCTTTATAACCAAACATCCTAACCTTAAGATTAAAAGTATTTGGAGAATGATGGTGTGAACAGTTTATAATAGACTGTAAAAAAGATAATAGGTCATGAAACAGTTTAGTCTTTCTGCTAAATTTATGACACGAAACAGTTTACTATGAGATTCAGGGTCTCTGTAACATGGTTTTTTGGACTTTGCTGATTTTTATAGAGTAAAAATGATCTAGCCGACACCATGGCCAATGATTACGAGCCATGAGTCGAAAAACATTCATTACGTAAGCAAGGTAAACATCTTTTGATGAAATGTTGCCCTGCCCATCCACCAGACCGAAACTCCATCAGCTCTGAAACCCAAAGACTTTATGAATGGCGGAACGATACATAGATGTGGGTGGGGTATAAGTGCTAGCGTAGTAATACTACTGTAGCAGTAGTGCCGCAACAGTATAGCAGTGATATACATGAATTAAACGTTTAGGCCAACTGCTGGGATCCTTGAGGATCATTTAGCACTTCTTACAACTACTCGAGAAATGAGTTTTTATAGCCAGAAGTTAAATTTTCTAATACAAAAATGCCCATGGTAGCCTTCAGTGTTATCCTGAATTATAACGAGGCGAAAGTGGGTGGAGCCTCATGAAGTCATCACTCTGACGATAATTATTGGTGAAGGTTTAAAGCCAATATACGGTACCGGCTATTTTTTTTCAGTAAATGGGTAGATAGCCAATAAATAAAAATTGCTTGACATTGGATATAGCAGTTATCAAATCAAGCTTGTCTACTATGTTTTTGAAAATTACCAACTATTCCCTACATCATGTCAATCTGATTGTGACCTATAAAGTAGACTAATTTCTTAGGAAACCTATTTTGGGAGTTAGACTAATACTCGAAGTGTTTTTGTATTTATTAACATATTTTGTTGGTTTTTTCATTATGACAATTATCAGTGGAGAGGTTCCAGAGTTCGTAAAGGTGTACTGCTTTGCTTGTATTTAAATTTGTATGTCATTGTAGCCAGAGGTTTAGCCTTCGTTACGTATAGCCAATCATCCATCGAGAAAGAGGGAAGAAATGCTGTCATAAGTTACGTAACGAGTAACTTATGACAGTAAGTTGGCCCGTCTTCAAAAAAAGTCACGTTTACATTATAAGTACCAAATCTATTCAACCTATGTAATGCAGAATACAGTCAAAATTTATGTGTAGATATAATATGTATTCTGAATAAGCGTTATATTTATGAAATGCATAGATAAAAAGTTATTGCGAAAAAACCGTGTTGCAGAGGCCCAGAATCTCATAGTAGTCTCTCCTAAATTTATGATTTATGCTGCACTTAAACCAGGTATTCATTCTTAACATTAAAATTGTTACTCTAAACTGTCAAGTGATTGATTTTGCATTTAAAATGTAGCCTTTGAGAAAGTTGATATAAATGTCTAGGATTCTTTTAATGATACTTATTAAGACAGTGTTAAAGCATCACCTGTCACCTGAGTAAACTTTATATTGTCATTAACTATTAAGTGCATTGCAGTGAAAGAAAAATTCTTTATGGTATTTGGTTGTTATCTCTACTGTATCTTCTTTTAGCTATTGCATAAGAATAAAACATAAACTTTTTAAGAATTAATTTATACTACAAACATAATTCCAGTTCCAAAGACCTACTTCCCATATCGAGAGTTCTCCTTCACTCTGGCAGATGACATTTATATTCGATACCAGTCTTTCAAGGATCAAGAGGAAATGGAAAAGGAAATTAAAAAACAGAAGCCTCACAAGATTGACATTGGAGCAGTTTATAATTTCAGGTTTGGATTTTTAAGTACTTTTGTTTTTTAGCTTCCCAGAGTTAAAGGCTCAAGTGAGTATTTCTGATCAAGGAATTACTGGCATTTGTATTTATAAATGTCTGTTTTTTTTTTTCGGACATGAATTTTTCACATTTTTATCTAATTCAGGACAACCTAGTCATTTCATCTAGCCTAACTGTGCATAAACCTTCTTTGGGGAAGGGTAACTCAAGTTTCTTTAAATGATGACCCTGTGGTAGGGGTGTAAGAATACTACCACCGTAGGTCCTGCGTGTCGTAAAAGGCAACTGAAAGAACAGCTGCTGCCTTGCAATCATACTTTTCAGTAAAAGGCTAGGCCCACCGCCAATAACTGGAAAATGCTGCCTTGCAGTCTTACTTTTTAGTAAATGGCTAGGCCCACTGCCAATAACTGGAAAATGCTGCCTTGCAGTCTTACTTTTTAGTAAATGGCTAGGCCCACTGCCAATAACTGTGGAAACTGCTGCCTTGTAGGTGGACTTCTTAGTCAATGGCGAGGCCCACCGCCAGTAAATGTGGTTGATGACAGCAAGGGCTTGCTGTCATAAAAAAACCCCTTGCCAAACAGTAAACCATGCCTGATGTTTGTAAGAAACATGAATGCAGCAAGGGCGTCCCCTGTAAGCGACTCGCATCGGAATCCCCCTACTGTCTTGATAAATGGGCGAGGGGTACTGCAGGGTTCATGACTGCACCCAAAAAAGTTGAGAGGAAGACAAAGAGCAATTACGTGGAATGTAGGTACTCTAACAGGAAAACTGAGGGAGATAGTAGATGTGATGGAGAGGAGGAAGATAGATTTCTTGTGTGTGGACTAAGTGGAAAGGGAGTGGAACTAGAGAGAAAGGAAATAGGTATAAGCTCTATTACTGCAGGTTGCAAGAAGGAAGAAATGGAGCTGGAATTATAAGTAGTTAGTTACAACTGGAAGGAAAAAGTAGTAGAAGTAAAGAGAGTAAATGATAGGCTTTTAAAGATTCCAATGATAATTGTGGACAAAGTAGTAAATGTAATATCAGCATATGCTCATCAGATGGGGTACCAAGAGCAAGTGAAAGAATTATTTGGACAAGAGTTTGAGGCTGCCATTAGAACAGTGAGAGAGGAAGAGAAACTAATAAAAGGGGCTGATATGAATGGCAGGGCTGGGTAGAGAAGAGATGGGTAAAAGGAGGTACACGGAGGTCACGGGTTTGGAATTAGAACTGAAGGTGAGGATTATATATTGGAGATGGCTCAGAGTTTTGAATTGGCTTGTATGAACTCACGGTTTCAGAAGTTGGATAAGCACTTGATAACTTATTAAAGTGGAGGAGTGCAAAGGCAAATAGATTACATCCTGGTAGAGGAGCCAACAAAAGCAATGTGACAAACTGCAAAGTGATCTTGGGAGAAGTGTGTGTTAAATAACATAGGTTAGCAGTGATAGATTTTAAAATGAGAGGTAGGAAACCCAAAAAGAGAAAGAGGAGATCTATAATAAAGATTTGGGACCTTAAAGGAGGAAAGGGGGAGCAATTTAGGACTGAGAGAGAGAGAGAGCTGGAACATAGAATTTGGACAGGGGAACAGAGTGGAAAATGTCCGGGCAGACGAGAGAAATATGTGTTAGGGAAGCAGAGGAACTGGTGGGAAGAATCAGTGGGTATGGAGTGTTGAGAGGAGAAAAGTGGTGTTAGAATGGAGAGAGTTTAAAGAATCAATTAAAGTAAAATCAAAAGCATTTAAGGACTGGAAAGTAAGGCATGCACAGGGTGCAGAGAAGAGGAAAGAGATGCGAGGAGGGTAGGTATGACTATTGGAAGGGCGGCAGAAGAGATGAAAGAAAGACTAAGAACAAGAGAAGGAGAAGTGGATTTCTAGAAGACTTCAAACTTGAGGAATAGGCAGAGACAAGATTTGGGTAAATTGGGTGCCATCAAGGATGGAGATGGAAACGTATTGTATAGGGCTGACGACATTCAAAAAAAATTTTAAAGAGGAGATGGAGAGAGTATTTTGAACAACTTCTAAACACTAAAAATGAGAGAGGAGGTAGGGGAAGCACAGAGGATGGAGGGACCAGTGATGGAGATATGGGATAAAGTAGTGAAGAGAGCATTAAGTAAAATCGGAGTTCTAAATTGAAATTATCAAATTACTAGGTACAGAGGAGAAGAAATGGATTTATTAAAAGCTATGTGGGAAGAGGAAGAAATGCCAAGGGACTGGGAGGAGAGGCTAATGGTATATATACAAGCAGAAGGGAGATGTTATGGATTGTGGTAACTACAGGGGAATTAAACTACTGGAACATGGATTGAAAGTTTTAGAGAGGATACTGGTCGAAAGGTTAAAAGATTGTAAAGATCAGGAAACAGCAGTATGGATTCATGAGAGGGAGAGGGATGGTGGATGCCATCTTCATAGTAAGACTGCTACTGAAGGAGAGGCTAGAAGGAAAGTTGCAGCACCGTAAGAAGCACCATTAACACGATGCCTATTCTTGCTGTTGGTGTCGTCAAGCAAGTTATGGCACTGTAAAATGCCATTAACAGGGCTGAATAATAGTCCACACTGTTGCACAAGACACTTCACCATTACTTTTGGCTTCCATCTTGAGTTATTATAAGGACCTCTTCCTCTGCCAAGTAAGGGGTATCGGCTTTTACCTATGGAGGACCAGAGACTTCAGGGAGAACAACTATAGATTATTTTCCACAGGTCTAATGAAGAAGTGCATCACTTAAGATCAGTCTCCTGTTGGCTAAGGCATGTTATTCTGAGAACCTATAGTCATGTAATAGACAGCAAAGAAAAGCATGAAAGCTTGTAAGCACACAAAGTCAGAACACTCTCTACTTCTTTTGCTTGTAAGCATGAGTTAGTTTTTTCTTCTGTTTCATGTACAAGTACCTATAGGTGCTAGTTTAACTTTTATTACTTTTCTGTTATAAAGACTGCTCAGAGATGAATTGGCTTGAATATTTTGGGACTGTAGTCTCAGGAGGCTATTTCCACTTCCTTGTAACTCATCACCTTTCAATCATGGCTTGTAATTAATCATCAGATTTTTTTCATGGTGTTGTCTAGAGTCTTTAGGCATCCAGTGTTATTACTTACCTGGATTCTGACTCATTCTATTCTTCAAATAGATCTCAGAATCATACAGTCTAATGAAACAAACAAGTTTTCTAAAATAAGTATTTTTATGATACAAACCCACCAGTCGTACAGGATGTGCTTTCTTCCGATTGCACAGATTTTGTTGACTCAAATATAGTTGCAAAAAAATGAGGAAGGCAGTAGGTATATACACTTCAGGATCCAGATGACACATGTGTAGTCAAACTAACCTTTTGTGGCCGATAGACCAAAGTCTATGGACTTTGGATCATTTTGGATATAAATATGCATGATTAATGGAACTATGAAAAACCTTGTTTTGTGGTATGAATATATTTTTTAAGTGTCTGTTGTAGAGTCTTATGAATCAAGTGAATATGTAGCTAGCCAAATTCTGAATTATGTATTGAAACAGGACATAATACAGTGAAGATTTTTGTATCGTTTTAGGCCAAAAGATCACCGAACTGTATCAGTTTTCGCACCAAAGGAGAAGGAATTAGTGTTTGATATTGATATGACAGATTATGATGAGGTGAGTTGATGGGAATTTTGAAGTTTAGTTTTGTATTGAGTGACAGTCTTTGTTTTTGATATTTGTATGGTCACTTGCAAGAATTGTTACATGTTACATAATTTCTCTATCTTTCTCTCTCTCTGTCTTAATTTTTCAATATCTATTGGTATATAGTATGTATTTGGTATTAAGTAAAGTATATTTATCTTCCTCAAGATTTGTTACTTGGGCAGTTGACTTGCTTTTTCCAGTTTGGATCTGGTATGTAGTAAAATTTCAACACATCTTTTGTTATTTACACCAGTATAGTACTATTGCAAAAATTAAATAAGCAATCATTTGCCATTTTTTAGATTATTTCAAGACTTTGCCATACTTCCTATCTTTCATACACACTAGGCAACTTTAGATTCTCTGCATATTTTAACAGGTTCGGACATGTTGTGAAGGTGCTGAAATCTGCAACAAGTGTTGGAAGTTCATGACTGTTGCTGTTAAAATTTTAGATACTGCCTTGAGAGGTTAGTCTAACTTGCTCTGTGATCATTATTAGTATTCCTTTCACAATCATTATTTTCCTGTTACACATTGGAATACTTCAATAACAATGGGTGTCCATTATCTGGCAAAATTTTCTGGTATATCAGAAGTAAGTGTTGGCTGTTCATTACCAGATTCCATTTTAAAATATTTATGTCACTAAGTAAAGTTACTGTAAAATGTGTAAAATAATACAGTAAAATGTATAAGATAATAAAGTTAACTGATCCTGTTTAGAGCAGGCCTATCAAAGGATATATTTTATAAAGATGTTAAAGAGATTGGCAAACAGCAGAGGTGATTGATTAATACAACAAAGTCATAGTGGGGGTTATGTACTATATAAATTTTTATCGCTAAGAATACTTCAGATAGCTACAATCGCAAAAGAAACTGCTTGAAAGAAATTCTGTACACAGCACTTAAACTCTCCTTCCTTACTTATACTTACCACTTTATTGCTTTCCCTCCCAGACTGCACATACAATACACACTATGTACTGTGTAGCTTCTCCTTCCAGATCATGTAGGCACTACTGAGCATCACTAATTCTGGACCATTTCATTCATGGGTCATTATTTTGAATGATACCATAACCAGATTTACCTCATAACATATTTTGTCCATTTTGTAAAAGAATCACATACTGATGGGTTCATTTTGTGAAATTCTACTTTATAATGATTAGAAGTGGTATATTGTATGGGCTTTACTTTATTTTTTGTGTTCAAGAGGTTTCAGACTTAACAGTGCATGTTGATCTTCTATTGAAATACCAAATTACTTATAGAACATACCATTATGTTAAGATTCAATGTAATATCTGTTATGTCTATTAATACCTAGAGGACTTTGGCTATCAGCACCTTCTTTGGGTATACTCTGGAAGACGTGGCGTTCACTGTTGGGTTTGTGATGCCAAGGCAAGAGCTCTTTCACAGTCGTCCAGATCTGCTGTTGCGGAGTACCTGCAGCTGATCAGAGGAGGAGAAAGTGTGTCAAAAAAGGTTTCCTTGCAGTCAAAGTTACACCCATCAGTCCAGTAAGTAGATATCCTTGATGTATGCTAGCAGTTACAAATTTAATGTAAGATTAAAATTGTAACTAATGTCAGTATCACTTTCTTGTTAGTATATAAGAATTATTTCTGTGCCACTTATGTTCAGATTATCAATCCCATCTTTATATTTTTTATTTCAGTTTAGTCTTCTATTTATTTTTAGTTATAAGGATACTTTAATCTCACAATCTTAATGCTTTAATAGTCTATTTTTTATATTAGTAACTTAAAGTGCTCCATATGGCATGCAGTGTTCACTCTTGAGATTCTTTGTCAACATACATTATAGAACATTACAGAATAGTACTTTTAGCTTTGAGGTGGAAAATAATCTAGAAAATACTAGATGCATGCAGATTTGGTTTTAGGACTAGGTTATGTGGTGGGTTGAACGTTGACTAAAATATCAACTTTCTCTGCCCCATACACTTAACTAACCGGACAGCTTTTTATATATTGTATGGGGCGTTACTGTTCAGTAGCTGGTGTAAATAACAGCAATATACATATCACTGGGAATGTAGTTTGTTTCTCATACACAAGGCTAATATTTGTAGCCAGAAGCAAATTCTTACATGTCAGAAATTATGGAAATCTTTGTATGGTATGACGTTAACATAATCTTGTCTGTGCATTATCTTTACGGTAAGATATCATGTATTTTTTTTACATTTGAATATTGAGATTTGTATCTTTACTTATGTAACTATATAAAAGTCATTGTTTTGTGATGGAGGATAACTTTAATAGCACACGCATGACATTCTCTCTCTCTCTCTCTTCTCTCTCTCTCTCTCTCTCCTCTCCTCTCTCTCTCTCTCTCTCTCTCTCTCTCCTCCTCTCTCTATATATATATATATATATATATATATATTATATATATAAGATATATATAATATATATATATATATATATATATATATAAAATTTTTTGTCTATACAGCTCAATAAATGACATTATACCAGTAACTAAAACTGTATATTAAAAAGGCAATATGTTGTCAGTTTGTGTGTTTCCTTATTTTTAAGAAAGAATAAGGTGAAACATTTTTCACTTCAAACCATTTTTCTGTTTTAGTTCATGTGCATGTGCAGTAAGTAGATTATTTCCAAATACTATATTGTTGGCCAGTACATAGGTAAAAGGATTTAGCTAACTTCCTTCTTAAAGAATATTCAATATTAACATTTTTTGGTAATCATCTGAGACTTTAAGGGTCCCAAATTTTGTCTGTGGCAAAGCACACACACACTGACCAGTCAATGAACATAGCAATGTTGGTGTCATTTTCAAACTGAGTACAGAACCTCTACTTTATTATAGAAATATTCAGAAATAGAAAACAGAGAAAAAGTTAAAATATCACATACATATTTTCATTGGATGATCTTATATGGTATTGAGATCTCACTGGTTGGGAGTAAGGACATCATTTGAATCTCAAAAAGGTAAACTTTAGCCCATTAGGGGTCAGTACCCACAGTTTGCCATGTAAGTAACCTTCATGGGTAGTACTAAAGGGCACTTGTAGTATCCCTTTTACCCAAGTTGCCTTGCCTTTCCTGTTTTTCTCTTCCTACATAGCTGTCAAGTTTTAATTTATTTTATTTTTTTTCAAATTTTAACTTCTTATTAAAGAGTAAATCTTATGAGCCAGCCTTTTGATCCGAGAAATTTGTTCAGTAATTTATTTAAACTTTTATTATAACATTAAGAAACTTCATTAGAAACTATAAGGTGATTAGTCAATGACTCAGAAGCTTACCAAACTGTTTCAAGTGAAAGGAGGTTACTTGTGTTTATCATGAATTTTGTGTTAGAAACATTACTTGTACTATCTGTATTTCCTTAGGAGAGCATTCAAAATTGCGAGTCAATACTTTGAAGACATTATTCTAGAAGACCAAGATTTCCTGAGCACTCCAGAGTTATGGGGCAAGATTTTGGCCTTAATCCCAGACACTGAAATAAGAGAAGCTTTGAACAGGACTATGCCGCAGTGTGTCAATTCAAGACAGAGGTGGAACACCATTCAGGCTGAAATCAATAGACAAGTTAATAAGGTACAGTATTGCTCATCAGACTGCTATATTTGAAATCATGATTATCGTGTTTTTAATTTATAAGTTTTTCAGGAACATTGATTTCCATGGTGGTGTTAACTTCAAGTTGTGCATGAATGAGACTTTTGGATATTTCCACCAAAAGCAGTGAAAAACTTTAGGTTTATCACAAGTATTGTTTTCATTGTCTGCGTCTTATTTGTAGGCTCAGAGATATTTTATAAAGATATGCAACATGTATAAAAGTAGACATATGGAGAACAATGAAGAAGTGGTAAATTAACCTGTTGATTTGTACGAAATGGTATTAGAAAATCTTATGATTTAAGTAGGGCCATGTTACATAACCAACAACAAATATTCAACTAAAATTAAATGCAAGATAATAAAATTTTGACAAATAGAGAGAAAGGAAAGTAAACACGCAATAAGTGCGGTTGCTAAATGTGATATGTTCTTGAAAATGTATACACATACTTTTACAGGCTGAAAATATACATATGTACACTACTCTACAGTATTTAGTTATATACTGCACTGTATTGAATAATTGTCTGTAAAATTATTGTACAAGACAGAGAGAGAAAGATGTGAAGTTTACCTTAACACAATACACACATACATATAGTATGTATACACAATGGAAAAGATATGTAGGAATAACTACATTGCTGTATCAAATGCAGTATGCACTGTACTTCATTAAATAAATTTCAATAAAAATACTATGCACGAGATGGGGGTTACCACTGTTGGTTAAGGTGTTTTGTATGTTAAAAAGACAGATATTTGTTTTTTATAATGTATGTGTTATGTATTTTATTGTAACTAGGTACAAGCACTATAATCAGTTATGTTTTTGTCAGGCTAAATTGTATAGTATTAGATTGTACATACCTTTAGAAGTAAATGTATTTAGCAGATATATCTTTGAAATTGAATAATTTAAGTAAATACTTTAAATTGAATGATAAAAAAAGTAGTACTAGCTAATATAGACTATTAATTGCTTAATATGTAATTGTTATACACTAAGCTATGCGAGTTGGCTTTAGGGTGCTGCATCATGTAGGCTATATGTCAGTTTTCACTACTTGATGGATTTTGTTACTTATAGAGAGAGGCAGACCCCCAACTGTCCATTAAGCTATGTTGCAATGGTATATATATATAGATATGCTGTGATGGCATTTACGCTGTATTTTCGGATATAAAAACATCTGTCTAAGAAATGTATGTATAAGAATATTAATATCATTAGTTACATGTATAACAATATCAACGTCAGGATTATTTTTTTATGTGTGTAAGAATTAATATATATATTTCAACTGCATTCTGGATTCTGTTTTGATTGTTAATTGCAATGTTTTGATGATTATCTGATATTTATGAAAAGAATAAAGTTCTCTCTAATTTCCTCAGGGTGATTCCAAGAAGACAATCAAGCCAAACCTGGTTGCTGAAATCATACTGCAGCTTGTGTATCCTCGACTTGATATCCATGTCACAAAGGGCCTAAACCACTTGCTCAAGTCTCCTTTCTGTGTCCACCCTAAGACTGGACGAGTTTGTGTATGTTTTGATCCTCTCAAAGCAGATGACTTTAACCCATTGGATGTACCACATTTAGGGTGAGAATCGGTACTGGGGTGGCTATAAATGTTTTCTTGAAAGGAACTTCAGAGAATGAAGAAATACCTGAACTAGCTATTATGATATGATAAACTAGAATTAAGGATGTTGTGTATCATATGTCAAACGTACTGTGCTAACTTCTGTTATTAAGTACCTAAATAGTTTTAATGTCAAGAAAGTTATATCATATCAGGAACTTGAATGTTATGTATTAATTTAATAGCAATGAAGTACTGTGTGAGTATGGTTGTCATTTTGATTGTAACCATTTTATTCCCCTGAAAATACTTTTCTTATATGAGGACTACCAGTCATTATGAAGCATCTCCAATGGTGCAATGTTGTTGGTCATGATATTTAAGGATGATTTATGTATGATAAATAGTAAGGTAAATACACTAGCATATTGTCTCACAAATTTTGTAACTCCTGGTGATACATTAGTAAGAGGTATAATATAAAAATAAATAAATGAAAAAAAATAAATGTGCATTTACAGAGTATTGAGGAATAGATTGTTTAGTCTACGAAATCCATTCAAAAACAGAAAGATCCTAATCTAGGGTCTCTACTTTGTTAGTTAAGATCTAATACACTGAAGTTTCTGCTTTTTTCAGTCAACTTGAGAAAGAAGTCAGCGAGTATGATGCCAAGCATAATGATACAGAGCGAAGTGCTGTAGCAGAGTACAAAAAGACTTCAATGAAACAGTCTATGGCAGTGTTTGAATCTTTCCTTAATCGACTGGGATCAGAAAATGCAACCAGAAGGCTAGAGGAGAAGGGTAAGTTGGGTTCAAAGGTTGTATATATTACCAGTCTTATACAGGTTTGGAAATATTTTATTATATATGTTGAATGTATGCAAAAAAAAATTTATCCAAAGATTTTTGGGATGAGCAACCTTCAGCTCAGACTGAAAGTAAACTTGAATAGCAAAAGGAAAGGTAAAAATATTGGACTTAACCCCAAAGCCAGCAGCATACCTTATTTGTAAAGGATGAAAGGTTATTAGATTCAAAGAAAACAGTTTTAAAGGGTTTTTTTGAAAGCTTGAGACCCAAGAAAAAGATGCAGTAGCTGAACTGAACTTTTGAGAATATTGGTTTCCACATATGTGAGATGAGGTGGCTTGCCAGATGTTATCTTAGTTGCTTCAGCATTTCTTTGCATAGTCAAAGCCATGCATAAGTGTAATCATTTAGTGAATTTAAGCATTTAGAAGGTGTTGTGGAGAGCCTTCCATTGTGGGTGATTCAGGGTAGGGATCCTGTGACTGAAGAGCTTAAACTACTTTATCTTTATTTGAACAGGCCCCATAGAGGGGTAGTTCATTAATGGTCTTGGCAACATCCCTTCAGTCCGTAGCTGCAACCTCTCATTCCTTTTTACTGTACAGTGGTACCTCGACATACGAAAGGCTCAACTTACGAAAAACTCGAGATACAAAAGCAAATACGAAAAATTTTAAAGCTCTACATATGAAAAGTTTTCAAGATACGAAAGGTCCTGCTCTCCTATTGGTCAGCATCTACCCCTTGTGCTTTAAGTATTCTATTGGTAAAAGGATGCTGTAAATTAAAAAACTTATTAATGCAATACATTTAATAAAAAAAAACATTAGGTAAAGATAGAATAAAGAATAGAAATGAATGGTTATTATACTGTTTGGTAGTTTCAGTAGTTGAAGAGTGATAATGAAAATTTATGGCTTACTGTGCAAAGTGATTGCTTGGCGATCGTTCGATACTCGTAAGTGCTGGATGTAAACAGAAGTTTGGAAGCTTTTTTTTTTGTTTGTTTATTATAGTTAATGGTTACTTAATAATTATTTGAAATGAGTACATGCAATACATTTAATAAAAAAATTGTGAATTAGATATCATAAAATATAAAATAAATCAGACTGCCAACAAATACGTATTTTTTAGAATTCTTCTGTTTTATTATTATGTTACGTATACGTATGTTTCATTATAGCTATCAGTAACTCGCTATCTCCATTAGGTAAAGATAGAATAAAGAATAGAAATGAATGGTTATTATACTGTTTGGTAGTTTCATTAGTTGAAGAGAGATACTAATGAAAATTTATGGCTTACTGTGTGCTAGGAAAAATGATTGCTTGGCGTTCGTTCGATACTCGTAAGACGGGTAAGAGCTGAATGTAAACAGTCGATTGGAAGGTTTTTTTTTTTTTGTTTGTTTGTGTATTATAGTTAATGATTAATTAATAATTATTTGAAATGAGTACATACTGATTATTTATACATTTTATTGGCATATTCTAAGCTTTTAGCTTCTTAGGTTTAGATGTCAGAATCATAGACTAGGCTACAGTAGCAACCGCTAACATAGGCTAGGCTTATTGCTAAATGACATATGCTAAAGTCCTAATATATGCAGTAAAAATGGGGTTGAACATTACATGCAGTTGAATATTACTCGAGTATGTACAGTATTTTGCCTTTTTGGAGTCATATTTCTTCCGTCGGATCGGCGTCATAACCCTAGAACATGTGTTTTAGGCCTGGAAATATAATTTACTGGGGTGTTTTTGGAGGGCTTGGAACGGATTAGCCATTTTACATGTAAAATGTGGTCCAAGATATGAAAACTTCATGATACGAAGGCCGCCTCGGAACGGATTAATTTCGTATCTCGAGGTACTACTGTACCTCCGTTCATATCTCTTCTTTCCAGATGATTTCCCACCTTCTCTTGACTACTGTTTCATAGTGCAACAATGGGGTTTTCCTCCTGTTACACCCAGAACCCACTAGACAGGTCTGCCAGATAGGGATATCACATGGGCTCACTGCTGGCTCATCGATACAAAATAACATTTGACCATCCTTCATCCTTGCATTAAAGTTGCAGTTTTGTATCAACTTTATTTTAATGGTAGTCTACCAGTAACCTAATTACGTATTTATCAGTATCAGCTACAGCAGTACCTCGAGATACGAAAGGCTCAACTTACGAAAAACTCAAGATACGAAAGCCAATGCGAAAAATTTTACTGCTCTACATACAAAAGGTTTCTGAAAGTCCGAGATTTGCCCGGATAACAATTTTGAAACTCGCGCCGCGCGCTGCCGTCTTAGTACTAGTAGACTCGCCACCATCCTCCTGCTCTCCCATTGGTTCCTGATGCTAGTCATGACCATAAAATCCTTCTCTCCTATTGGACAGCATCCCTCCCATCATGCATCTCATACGTATACGTGGTGGTGTACCTATCTCGGCCTCTTCGTACCAACATCTCTATCGTACGCACACGGCATTCGTTCAGTAAATCGTTTAGTAACGTAAATTCGTTAGTGATTTCGTTGCAGTATACTATTATCGTGTTGTGCGGAAACTTTATTGTGTTACTTATACGTAAATTACGTACAAGATAACGTAGTCATGGGTCCCAAGAAAGTTGAAATTCATGGAAAGAAGCGCATGCTCTCTTTGGAGACAAAGATGGAGATCATCAAGAAGTACGAAGCTGGTATGCAATTGAGTGTGATCGCAAAGGAATACGGCCGTAATCCGTCGACAATAGGCACCATCCTTAAACAGAAGGATGCCATCAAAGCAACTACACCGTCGAAGGGCATCACTATTTTGTCCAGCAAGAGGACCCACGTGCACGACGAAATGGAACGGCTGCTCCTCGTCTGGATAAAAGACAAAGAAATCGCTGGCGATACGGTAACGGAGACAGCAATCGCCCACAAGGCCAGCGCTATTTTCGGCGATTTGATTGCGCAGGCGGAAGACGACGGAGGGGAAGGGACTTCAACGCAAACCCCAGAGTTCAAGCCTTCGCATGGCTGGTTCGAGAATTTTCGTAAACGAACTGGCATCCATTCGGTGGTGCGTCATGGGGAGGCTGCCAGCTCGGACACGAAAGCGGCCGAAGCATTTAAGAAGACTTTCGACGAGATGATGACCAAGGAAGGCTACAGTTCTCAGCAAGTCTTCAATTGAGATGAGACTGGCCTTTTTTGGAAAAAAATGCCTCGTCGGACGTACATCACGGAGGAAGAGAAGAAGCTACCCAGGCATAAGCCTATGAAAGACAGGCTTACGCTCGCACTTTGTTCAAACGCCAGTGGGGATTGCAAGGTGAAGCCCCTACTGGTGTATCATTCTGAGACTCCTCGAGCCTTCAAGGCCCACAAAGTGCTGAAGGAGAAGCTGTAGTATTATCAACCCACCACAATACATTTTCTAGTCACATGCATTTCAAAATTCTCTCTCTCTCTCTCTCTCTCTACATGCATTATAGCATACACAACTTTAATTTTGCTCTATAATGTGTTGGTAAATGGATTTTTGTTTCAATTGACATAGAAAAGGATCAAGAAGCTGATAAAATTTATTGATATATATTCCCTGCAAGTGCCCTTTAGTTTTAATTTGATTTTCTTGTTAGTCATTATGTATTTGAATTTAATTTCATCACAAAATTGGTTACAGATGCATATTTCATATTTGTCATATCCTTACAAAATTACCCTTGGGAAGAAATTAAGGAAATTGTAAAGACCAGTTTCGTGTCAATTTCTTGATGTCTAGATATCAGTGTTCCACTTGCTATTAAGACTATACTTAGTGGAGCCAACCACCTACAGTTCACCTTGCACAACTGCATCGCTCAAGCTCATTGCATTTTGTGTTTGCTTTTCATGCAACCCCAAGGGTATTTGCCACCAACATAGTTGTTTGATGTTTTAACTGTGTAATTTCACCTCTCAGTTAAAGCTTTTTGATAGCTAACCTTGAGTTGTTGTAATGTAACACATTGGTCTGGTTAAAATGTATCTTAAGGTGCAACATTTAAATGTTTACTTCTTGATGATTTTTTTGTGCTTTGGCAAAGGAATGTTTACCAATATAGGAGGATGTCTGATGTTAAAAAGTGCTTTGGTACATTGAATGGTGGTTGTTTATTTTAGGTTTAGATATTTTGACAAAAAATGCATTTTTTCTTTTTAACAGATATGGAGAAGACTTTCTGAAAAGCCTTCAGTCTGATGTGGATCTAGAAGCCTCCTTTTGATGATGGACCAGTTATTACCCTAAAAGTTTGAATGATTCATTTTAACATTGTCAGTCTTGTGTGTGTATATGTATATATTACACATATGCAGAAGACTTTCTGAAATGCCTTCAGTGTGATGTGGATCTAGAAGTCTCCTTTTGATTATGGATCTGGTATTACCTTAATTGTTTGAATTATGCATTTTTACATCTCGGTCTTAATGTGTTTGGGAGCCCTAACATTGTTTATTTTTCTCAGATGGTGCTTTTGGAACAGATATACATTTTGAATAATGTTAGAATAAGGGATATAGGGGAAAAAAATAATTCTATTCAAGGGTGATAAGTATTTTGTCAGACCTGAATATTGTCTAATGCTTGAATTGGCAGGTCAGTGATCTGAAATGTATATGGAGGACTTATTACCAGCATAATTTTATGCGACATTCATGTTTACTGAACCTAGCCTTGGCTGTTGTTGAGGAATATTTCAAACATTGTAGATGGTGTCATTGCTCTGTGAGTGTGATAAACCTCCTTTACTTATTGTAAAGAATAGTTTTACTTCCACTGTTTAAAGTTTTTCATCTTTGGGTAATTCATTGTACATGATAGAAGTGACAGCAATATTACTCCATCTTTGGGTAAATTCATTGTACATGATAGAAGTGACAGCAATATTGCAGAATGAAATATCTTGAGTCAGGAATTTTATTTTAAATATGAACTTTCATATCATTCAGAATTGAAATAGAAAGAAAATATTAATACTTTTGACTTATAAGTCAGTATCGTAACTTTCATGACCACCTCCCTTCTTTTTGTCACAAAATCCCAAACAATAGCATAACTTTCACCACATTCTCCCCATCTTTTTGTCATAAGTCACATTTAGTAGTTGTCCAGGTGCTCATGGCTTTGAAGGCATGTTGCAACAACTTTAGCCAGTTGAGGTGTAGGAGCTTTGCTGCAGGTACTCTCATTGGCATACAATGGGTTTGTCTTATTGTTGAACACTGTCACAGTCTTTCTCAACAGCACTCATTTCCAATGTTGCAGCTGCGAAGGGAGTACTTGTCCATTGATGCCTTTTATGGGAATGTGAAGAAACATTTATATGGTGTTTGGTTAGTTGCCACACACATCAGGTACCTAGGAATATGTAGTTCCCAGCCTTCAACAGGAAAACTTAGGGAATGTAGTGCCAAAGAGAACTGTTGTATTATTCCACCTGTGTTAGTACATGGATTACACACTGATGAGTAGCTGGTTGATATTCCACACTTGCAGAAACTAAAGGTGTGCATTGTAAAGTACCAGTCCCCGGCCTTCAACAGAAAAACTTCGGGAATGTAGTGCTGGGCAGATATTGGTTGGTGTGCAGATTGTATGCAGTGAGGATGAGTGGTTGGTTGATACTCCACGTACATGTAAAAACTGATGGTTCTTGACAGATGTGGAGGCTGCAACACAGTCTGAGTAGTTTTACTTTGGCACCCATGAGATACAGAAAATAGAAAACATGTGCTCAACAGTTGCATCAGAGGTCATGTCATGTCTTCCACATGGAAGGAAAGCATAAACCAACTATATACTCATCTACCACAGAGTGGATGCTTTATCTAGTTTGAAGTGGGCCTTTGCAGCCAATTGTGTCTTTGTAAAGGGCAAGTAGCTTTAATTAATGTTCCAGTCTTCTTATTAAATTGCAGCTTAACTTCAGCATCGTAGACTTTTGGTCGGGTGTTATACATCTATTGAGAAAGTGGGAGGTTCTGG